>NW_028318977.1:1790000-1910000 GCF_062004578.1 Staurois parvus
TCATTTTTACAGGACGACCACGCCTAGGGAGAGTAGCAACAGTGCTAAACTTTCTCCATTTGTAGACAGTCTATCTTACCGTGGACACATGAACATCAAAGCTTTTGGAGATACTTTTGTAACCCTTTCCAGCTTCATGCAAGTCAACAATTCTTGATGGTAGGTCTTCTGAGAGCTCTTTTCTGCGAGGCATGGTTCACATCAGACAGTGCTTCTTGAAACCAGTAAACCCAAAACAGGTATGTGTTTTTTAAGGGCAGGACAGCTGTCAGCAACACATCCAATATCATCACACTGATTGGAGTCAAGGTTGGCTCACTCCTGGCTCCAGTTAGCTCTGGGAGAAGTCATTAAGCTAGGGCCTCACATACTTTTTCCTCCCTGCACTGTGAATGTTTACATGTTATGTGCAATTAAACCATGGCAACATCTAATGTTTGTGTAGTATTATGTTCAGCAGACTGTGTTCTTCTATTGTTGTGACTTAGATGACGTTCAGAGCACATTTTATGCCCAATTCATGCAAAACCCCACTTAATCCCAAGGGGTTCACATACTTTTTCTTGCAACTGTATATGAAAATATTTTTAAAAATACATTTTCAAATATACTGTATGTCTTTAAAAATACATATCTACATTTCTGGGAGTCATTTACAAATATATGTAAATATATGTCAAAATATATGTTTGTCACGGAGCTGGTCCTTCCTTCCCCCATCCTCCAGGTTTGTTGGCTGCCACCCCCCACCCTTCTGTCCCGTCCATGCTGGGACTTCTAGTCCTCTTTGTCCATGACACAGGCAGACCTCAGCAGCCCCTCACCCCCCTGGCTTGCAGCCTGGCCTCCTGCTGAAGGAATCCACAAACAGGCCATCTCCTCCTTTCCCCCTCATGCACAAATTCCTGGGCTCCCTGGACAGGTCTTGAGACAGGGCCCGTTGCCATGGCAACCCAACAGGAAGTATCCGGTTTCCAGCTCTATACTTAAGGGTGAGCAGGAAAACCTACATGTGTTCTCCTGGCTGCGTGTGTGAGGGAAGGCTGAGTGCCAGCTCCTCTCATCCGACTATCCCCCGTCCTCCTCCTCATCTCCCGGACTGTCTGTGCTGCCTGAAATCCCTGCACTGTGGAGGAATCTTCTGCTGTCCCCGTGAATCTGCCTGGCTGGATCTATCCCCTGCCTGGACTTAACCCCTTGCTCTCTGTGAACCTGCCTGGACTTAACCCCTTGTTCTCTGTGAACCTGCCTGGACTTAACCCCTTGTTCTCCGTGAACCTGCCCGGACTTAACCCATCCCTGCCTGTAGCCTCCTGTGTGGATTATAATACCCCTGTTGTTCCATATTGCCTTCCAGAGAACTGTACTGTGTTGCTGTGTCTGGTGTGGACCAATGGACTAAAGGAACTGTTGTCTGTGCCCCAAAAACCTCCCCAATAAAAGCACGTTGGGTTCTGTGCAATCTGTCTCTGTGTGCTCTCTGGCTCTCTTGACAATGTTATGACTTTTTTATATGTTAAAAAAAAACTGAAGAATTTTTTAAAAAAATATATATATTTTTTAAATACATTCTTCAGATTTTTTTTAAAGTATGAAAAAGTAATTTTAACATATATTTATACATATATTTGTAAATTCATTCCAAAAATGTAGATTTGTGTTTTTTACCCCTCACCTACCGGGCACTTATACCCCTTTCCTGCCCAGGCCAATTTTCAGTTTTCCTGCCTGGAGCTGCCTGTGTGGATTAACCCTGTGTTGTCTGTGCTCCAAAAACCTCCCCGCTTGCACGGTCCGGTTCCATGCAATCTGTCTCTGTGTGCTCTCTGGTTCTCATGACAACTGGTTGGCAGCAGCAGGACGAGAGCACTCGAGATGGCAGATGAGAGTCTGCATACGATGGAAGCGGAGGCCCCAGTATATCGACACTGGATGGCAACCAGCTTACAAGATAGGGCCAGAAATTTGGGCCTCAACTACAAGGTACTTAACAAAGATCAGCTGGTCCAGATGCTGGAGGAAGCCAGCCAATGGCAACGGGAAGAGGCGGGCACAGACGGGCCAAGCGGTCCCAAAAGGAGATGGACCAGAGCTTCAAAGCACGAGTGGCAAGAGCCCTTGGGTCATCTGGTACGAGGAAGAGATGGCCATTCTGGGGAATGATGCCACCATAGAAAGAAAGCTGGCAGCCATTGAAAAGGCTCAAAAGAGACAAAAAGCGTAGGAAGCTGCAAAGAACCAAGCAGCTGCTCCTGTGGCTGTCCCTGTGGCATGGGAGGCCCAGAGAATATCCAGGAATGACTTTAAGCCCTACCAAGAGCACACCGGAGATGTGGAAGGGTTCTTCCAGGACTTTGAATACCAGTGTGAACTACTGGAGGTCCCACCCACAGACTGGACTCGCCATGTGGTAAGGCTGCTTGATGGAGGGGCTGCTGAAGCCTACCGAATGATGGACCCCCTCAAGAAACGGAACTATGAGGAGATAAAAAGGGCTGTACTGGACTACTCATCGGAGTCATATCGGGCCTAGTTCCGGACTACCCCCCGCCTCCCAGAGGCCTCCTTCAAAATGTTTGCACATAAGTTGTCGGTTGCCTGCCATTGGTGGCTGCAAGGGGAGAAGGCAACCTCCCCTGAGGAGATCATCCAGGACATCCTGAAGAAACAGTTCCTTTTCAAGTGCCCCCCTGAGCTCGGACAGTGGATGCGTGAGCGGAAACCTGCCACCCTGGAAGAAGCTGCAGCCTTAGCATTAACCCACAATAGAAGAAGCCTGGGGCCGAGGCACCCCAAGAGGCCAGGATGCCCCATCCTACACCGGTGCCCTACACACCTTCCCATTGCCGGATGGCCCCACAAACAGTGCCAGCTCTATGGCCCCTACTCCTATCTCATTCAGCCACCTCGCAATGGGGCCCCAGACTGGCCTTAGATAGGCAGTGCTTTGGATGTGGACAGATTGGTCACTACTAGGCCAGCTGCCCCGCCAAGAAACAGACTCTTGGGCCTAGCTTGCCCCAGCCAGTAAATTATGTGGATCTGTATCAGTCTCCCGAGGACTTGCCACCACCTCCTTTAGACTGGGATCTTGCTCCAGGAGTCTTTGGCCTACAGCTGGTGGGGGCCCCTACCCAGAGCCTCCAAGGAAAACACTTGCAAGAGGTGACTTTGGATGGACAAAAGGCGGTGGGATTCTGAGACTCAGGGGCCTTCCTCACCATTGTGGACCCCCGAGTGGTGCACCCTGACGCTGTACAGCCTGGCCCTGGGATAGTGATTCAACTAGCAGGGGGCACCAAACGCTTCATCCCACGTGCTACTGTCAATCTGGACTAGGGCTTGGGGCCTAAACGCTGCTACGTGGGTGTAATGGGAGGACTGCCTGCAGATGTGCTTCTTGGGAATGAAGTGGGCGATCTTCAATGTCACTTTGTGGGAGCCGTCACACGAAGTCAGGCCTGCCGGGAAACCGCTGAGAAGAAGGAGGCACCCCAGCATGTGGACGGACCTCCGCTGCCCATGGTAAATGACTCAACTTTGACTGCTGACAATACTGGGTGACATGGGACTGGGACAAGTTTCAAGAGGACTTAGCCACTGACCCTACTCTGACAAGCTTCTGGGCCCGGGTAGGGCTGACTGGTCTAGGAATCGGCGAAAGGATAGTGCACGAAAATGGGTTGCTGTACCGAGTGATGGAGACTGACGCCTAAGGGGGGACTCAGACCGTGGTTAAACAGCTGATAGTTCCCCAACAATTCCAGACCCAACTGCTACACCTTGCCCACGATATTCCCATGGCTGGGCACCAGGGAAAGCTACAGACCGAAAAGAGGTTGGCCCAGGCCTTCTATTGGCCTGGGATGTCCCATTCGGTAGCTCGCTACTGCTGTACCTGCGATACCTGTCAGCGACATGGAAGAACGGGTGGCCTGCAGGCCCCTCTTCAGCCGCTACCCATTATTGAGGAAACGTTCCAACGAGTGGCTATTGACATTATGGGTCCCTTAGCTCACCCCAGCAAATCCGGAAAGCGGTACATCCTGACCATCGTTGACTATGCTACTCGTTATCCCACAGCTCCCAAAATTTCAGAAGCCATGGTTACCATCTTCACACGAGGGGGCTTCCCTGCTGAAATCCTGTCAGATCAGGGGACTCAGTTCATGTCAGGCCTTGTTCAGTCCATCTGGCAGACCTGTGAATTGTGGGCCATCCGGACAACCCCCTATCACCCCCAGACAAATGGACTGTGTGAATGCTTCAATGGGACCCTGAAGGCCATACTACAGGCCTTTGTAAACCTACAGCCAGACTGGGAATGATACCTGTCCCACCTCCTCTTTGCCTACCGGGAGGTGCCCCAGGAATCTACCTGATTTTCTCCCTTTGAACTGCTGTATGGGCGGAAGATCCACGGCCCCCTGACTTTACTGAAAGAATACTGGGAGGTTCCACTACCAGATACAAGGGTCCCTGTGGTGCCCTAGGTCTTGGAACTGCGTGAAAAGATGGGACAACTAGCCAGCCTCGCAGCTGACCATTTCCAAGAAGCCCAGGCCCGGCAAAAGACATGGTATGATCGCAAGGCACACACCCGGGAGTTTACTGAGAACCAACAGGTCCTCATGATTGTCCCAAATCCCCAGAACAAATTGCAATCCACATGGAAGGGACCCTTACGAGTCATTAGGAAGGTGAATGACACTAACTATTTTGTCGGACTAGATGATCGGGGAAGACAGCAGAAAATGGTGCATGTCAATATGATCAAGGAGTACCATGACCGAAACCCCCTTGTTATGGCTGTCTGTCCGATACCCTCTGAGGAGGATGAAGAGGCCGTACTGGACCTCCTGGAAGCAGCACGCCATTCAACTGATGTGCACCAGGTGCCCCTGAGTCTGCAGCTGAACCCGGGGCAACAGAAGGCCATGAATGCTGTCCTGGGCCAGCGCAGTTCTGCTTTTTCGGGCCGGCCTGGAAAAACTACTATTACCACTCACCATGTGGAGACCCTGGGAACCCGGCCCCTCCAACAAGCCCCATATCGTGTCCCGAAGCCGTTAAGAACACTATGAGACAGGAATTGAACAAAATGCTGGATCTGGGAATTATTCAGCCCTCCCAGAGCCCCTGGGCCTCTCCTGTTGTTCTTGTCCCCAAGAAAGGCAGTAGCATCTGGTTTTGTGTTGAGTACCAATGACCACACAGTCAGTGATGCCTACCCAACGCCCCGTATCGATGACCTGCTGGACCCTCAGGCTGGAGCCTGCTATGTCACTACTCTGGATTTGAGCAAGGGCTACTGGCAAATCCCCTTATCTGCAGAGGGTCAGGAGTGCTCCACCTTCATCAACCCCTTTGGCCTGTTCGAATTTCTCAACATGCCTTTTGGCATGAAGAATGCTCCTGCCACCTTCCAGCGCACAGTGGACCAGCTGGTGCAGGGCTGTCATGACTTTGCCTGCGCCTACCTGGATGACATCACCATCTTTATTGAAACCTGAGAAGATCACCTCCAGCATGTGGGCTTTGTCCTGGACCGAATTGCAGGGGCCAACCTTACCATTTGACCAGACAAGTGCCAGATGGGGATGGCGGAGGTGCAATATTTAGGACACCGGGTGGGAGGGGGTAAACTGCGCCCAAAACTGGCTAAAATAGAAGCCATCAGGGAATGGCCCACCCCCAGACTAAGAAACAGGTTATGGCTTTTCTGGGCACTGCTAAATATTACCGCAAATTTGTTCCTCATTTCAGCACGATTGCAAAGCCCCTCACGGATCTCACCAAGAAGGCCATGTCCCGGATGGTAACTTGGACCCCGGCCTGCCAGACTGCATTTCACCTGCTGAAGGAGGCCCTTTCCCATGACTCCATCCTAGCAGTACCCAACTACCAGCGAAGGTTCCTCATGCAGACGGATACCTCTACGTCAGCCAGGTAAATGAGGAGGGGGAGGAGCACCCTGTGGCCTTTCTTAGCAGGAAACTACTGGACTGGGAGGTCGCCTATGCCACCATAGAAAAGGAGTGCCTGGCTATAGTGTGGGCATTGAAGAAACTTTAACCCTCTTTGTATGGCCGGGAGTTCACCATCCTCATGGACCATAACCCTCTTACCTGGCTGAATCAGGTCTCCGGGGATAATGGCTGCCTCTTACGATGGAGCCTGGCCTTACAACCCTACAATTTCAGTATCCAATACCGGCGGGGAAGCCAGCACCACAATGCAGATGGGCTGTACCGTCAGCAAGACCTGCCTGGACTTAACCTCTTGTTCCCTGTGAGCCTGCAAGCTGGACACCTTCCCTGCCTGGACTTAACCTCTTGTTCCCTGTGAGCCTGTGAGCTGGACACCTTCCCTGCCTGGACTTAACTCTTTGTTGTCTGTGAGCCGGATGGACTTAACTGTTCCCTGCCTGGAGCTGCCTGTGCAGATTAACCCTGTGTTGTCTGTGCCCCAAAAACGTCCCCAATAAACACCCACATGTCGGGTTCCATGCAGTCTGTCTCCATGTTCTCTCTGGTTGTCGTGACAACAACTGATGAAAAACTGACGTAAACTGATGAAAAACTGATGTGAACTGATAAAAAAAACTGATGTGAGCTGATGAAAAACTGACATGAACTGATGAAAAACTGACGTGAACTGATGAAAAACTGATGTAGACTGATGAAAAACGGATTTGAAATGATGAAAAACTGATGTAAACTGGTGAAAAACTGATGTGAACTGATAAAAAATGTATGTAAACTGATAAAAAACTGATGTAAACTAATGCAAAACTGATGTAAACTGATGAAAAACTGATGTGAACTGATGAAAAACTGATGTAAACTGATGAAAAAATGGATGTGAATTGATAAAACATTGGATGTAAACTGATGAATAACTGATGTGAATTAATGCAAAACTGACGTAAACTGATGAAAAACTGACATGAACTGATGTGAACTGGTGAAAAACCGATGTGAACTGATAAAAATTTGACATAAACTGATGAAAAACTGATGTAAACTGGTGAAAAACCGATGTGAACTGATGTGAGCTGATGAAAACCGTATGTGAACTGATAAAAAAAAGTATGTAAACTAATGAAAAACTGATGTGAAGTGATGTGAACCAATGAAAAACCGATGTGAACTGCTGAAAAACTGACATAAACTGATGTGAACTCATGAAAAATTGACATAAACTGCTGAAAAACTGATGTGAACGTTTGTGAACTGATGTGAACTCTTGAAAAACTGATGTAAACTGATAAAATAATGACAAACTGATAAAAAACCAATGTGAACTGATGAAAAACCGATGTGAATTGTTGAATAACTGACTTGAACTGATGTGAACTGATGAAAAACTGATGTGAACTGATAAAAACTCATGTAAACTAATGAAAAACTGATGTGAACTGATAAAAAAAGTGACATAAACTGATGAACAACTGACATGAACTGATGTAAACTGATGAAAAACTGATATGAACTGATAAAAACTGATGTGAACTGATAAAAAAAAGTATGTAAACTGATGAAAAAATGATGTGAACGGATGAAAACTGATGTGAACTGATAAAAAAAGTATGTAAACTGATGAAAAACTGATGTGAACTCATGAAAAACTGACGTGAATTGATGAAAAACTGATGTGACTGATATAAACTGATAAAATAATGACATAAATTGATAAAAAAAAATGTGAACTGATGAAAACTGATGTGAACTGATAAAAACTGATGTGAACTGATAAAAAAAGTATGTAAACTGATGAAAAACTGATGTGAACGCATGAAAACTGACGTGAATTGATGAAAAACTGATGTAAACTGATGAAAAACTGATGTGAACTGATGAAAAACTGATGTAAACTGGTGAAAAACTGATGTGAACAGATAAAAAATATGACGTAAACTAATGAAAAACTGACATGAACTGATGTGAACTGATGAAAAACTGATGTGAACTGATAAAAACTGATGTGAACTGATAACAAAAATTTATGTAAACTAATGAAAAACTGATGTGAACTAATGAAAAACTGACGTAAACTGATGAAAAACTGATGTGAACCGATGTAAACTGATAAAATAATGACATAAATTGATAAAAAAGAGGTGAACTGATGAAAAACTGATGTAAACGGATGATGAAAAACGGATGTAAACTGAAGGAAAACTGACGTAAACTGGTGGAAAACTGATGTAAACTGGAAAACAGATGTAAACTGGTGGAAAACTGACATAAACTGGTGAAAAACTGATGATGAAAAACGAATGTAAACTTAAGGAAAACTGACGTAAACTTGTGGAAAACTGATGTAAACTGTGGAAAACTGACATAAACTGGTGGAAAACTGATGTAAACTGGTGGAAAACTGATGTGAACGTTTGTGAACTGATGTGAACTCATGAAAAACTGATGTAAACTGATAAATTAATGACATAAACTGATAAAAAAAACGATGTGAACTGATGAAAAACTGATGTAAACTGATGAAAAACTGATGTAAACTGGTGAAAAACTGATGTGAACTGATAAAAAAAATGACGTAAACTGATGAAAAACTGACATGAACTGATGTGAACTGATGAAAAACTGATGTGAACTGATAAAATAATTGATGTAAACTGATGAAAAACCGATGTGAACTAATAAAAAACTGACGTAAACTGATGAAAAACTGTTGTGAACCGATGTAAACTGATAAAATAATGACATAAATTGATAAAAAAGAGGTGAACTGATGAAAAACTGATGTAAATTGGTGAAAAACTGATGATGAAAAATGGATGTAAACTGAAGGAAAACTGACGTAAACTGGTGGAAAACTGATGTAAACTGGAAAACTGATGTAAACTGGTGAAAAACTGATGTAAACTGGTGAAAAACCGATGTAAACTGATCCGTTTTTCCTTGGAAAAAAAATGTGACTGAACTGATGAAAAAAATGGAACCCCCGTGTGAAAGGGGCCTTACTGAGCTCTGGGGCAGACGAGTGTACTTGTAGAGTGCACAGTCCATTTGCCTTTAGTAAATCCACCCCAATGTCATGAGAGTGACATAGAAATGTGTGGTGTTGCCAGGACAGGAGCGGGCACAAGAACACCCTGGGACCAAAGTAACATGAAATAGTTGGTACCTCATTGAGGGGGCACGCATCTTTTTCCACACATATCACAGCACTTCTGGTTCTTGGGACACATATAGTCATGTTGACATTCATCTCTATACATCTTCTCGCATGGTTTTTTCTCTGGGCACCTTCCAGGTTTAGCTGTAGAGAGGACAGAGAGTCGCAATCACTAATATTTTCCATTGAGCCGGCGACATATTACATAGGAATTGTGTGAGGACAGAGATATGACATCTACAATTGCTGACTATATTATCAGGGTGGGGGCACCAATACTGTCCAAGTGGGGTCCCATCAAAGAACAGGACAAGGTTGTATGAAACATAGAAAAGTGATGGCAGAAAAAAACTGAGTGGGGGGACGTGGCCGGCCGCGGAGGGAGATGGCAGCTCTATAGGAGAGCTCCGGGAGCAGAGCGATGAGTGACACCAGGGAAACCCGCCAACAACACAGTAAGCCCTCGGAAGGAGGGGGGCATCTGGGAGGCACGATGGGGAAGCGAAAAATCAAGGAGGGGCTCCACAAGTTTTTCACTCCGGCGGGAGGCCCCTCTCCCCAAGATGGCGCTGGTCTCCGTCCCTCTCCCGTGCTTCAGGGACACGTGGAGGGCGATGGCCATATATCTCCCATACATACATCCAGCCCAGCGCTGTCCAGTCTTCCCCCACTCAAAGCCATCAAAAACATAGGCAAAGCTGCTCCCCAGAGGCACATTCTGGGAATAATGGTCAGCAGAATGTATTACTACATAATTCCACTACTGAGTTTGTGGAACATCTGCAGGATTACCCTTCAGAATCCCTGCCCCTCACGACTGCAGTAATGAAAGAGATGTTAATTGCATTTAAAGGCTCCTTCCATATAGATATGATGGGCTTTGTATCCCAAGTGAACAAGGATATTGAATGTCTGGGAGAACGGGTATCAAACCTGGAAACCAGGGTGGAATTGATTTAAATCAAACTGATTTAAATCAAACTGATTTAAATCATGATTTAAATCACGATTTAAATCACTAGTCAGTAAGGCTTGATGTAAATCCTAGTTTTCTACATAAAGACTAATTCTTGCTGGTATAACTTTAATATGCAAGTAGATGAAGATTTTTAGAATAACAACTTTTCATATTAGTTTTTTTATCCCCAGTTTAACTATTAGCCGCCCGGCCTATAGCCGTTTGGCGGCGGCAAAAATACTTCACCTTCCCGCACATGCGCAATTCGCGCGGTTGCAGAGCCGCGCAGCGGCGCGATCTGTCACCGGCCGTGTACCTCGGACACGGCCAATCACAGATCTGAGTACTGGCCCCCGTTGCCGGTACCATGTGACCTGCTGTGACCAATCACAGCAGGTCACATGACAGTTGTATACAATGGGTGGCTTCATTCATGCTATCCATTGTATACTAGCGCCCAGCTGTGAATGGTCACAGCAGGTCACATGCACATGTCATGTGATTAGCTGTGGCCAAATCACAGCTAAGCACACTGTCACGGAGCTGGTCCTTCCTTCCCAATCCTCCAGGTTTGCTGGCTGCCACCCTTCTGTCCCATCCATGCTGGGACTTCTAGTCCTCTTTGTCCCTGACACAGGCAGACCTCAGCAGCCCCTCACCCCCCTGGCTTGCAGCCTGGCCTCCTGCTGGAGGAATACACAAACAGGCCATCTCCTCCCTTCCCCCTCATGCATGAATTCCTGGGCAGGTCTGGAGACCTGAGAGACAGGGCCCGTCGCCATGGTAACCCGATAGGAAGTATCAGGTTACCAGCTCTATTCTTAAGGGTGAGCAGGAAAACCCCCATTGTGTTCTTCTGGCTGCGTGTGTGAGGGAAGGCTGGTTGAGGGCCAGCTCCTCTCATCCCCCGTCCTCCTCCTCATCTCCTGGACTGTCTGTGCTGCCTGGAATCCCTGCACTGTGGAGGGAACTTCTGCTGTCCCCGTGAACCTGCCTGGATCTATCACCTACCTGGATTTAACCCCTTTGTTCTTCGTGAACCTGCCTGGACTTAAACCATCCCTGTCTGGAGCCTCCTGTGTGGACTAACCCTGTGGATTACAATACCCCTGTTGTTCCATATTGCCTTCCAGAGAACTGTACTGTGTTGCTGTGTCTGGTGTGGATCTGTGGACTAAAGGAACTGTTGTCTGTGCCCCAAAAACCTCCCCAATAAAAGCACGTTGGGTTCCGTGCAATCTGTCTCTGTGTGCTCTCTGGTTCTCTTGACAACTGGTTGGCAGCGGTGGGACGAGAACACTCGAGATGGCAGATGAGAGTCTGCATACAATGGAAGTGGTGGCCCCGGAATATCAACACTGGACGGTAACCAGCTTACAAGAAAAGGCCAGAACTTTGGGCCTCAACTACAAGGGACTTACCAAAGATCAGCTGGTCCGGATGCTGGAGGAAACCAGCCAACAGCAACGGGAAGATGCGGGCACAGACAGGAGCCAAGCGGTCCTGAGAGGAGATGGGCTAGAGCTTCAAAGCACAAGTGGCAAGAGCCCTTGGGTCATCTGGTACGAGGAAGAGATGGCCATTTTGGGGGAGGATACCACCCTCGATAGAAAGCTGGCGGCCATGGAAAAGGCTCAAAAGAGACAAACAGAGTGGGAAGCTGCAAAGTACCAAGCAGCTGCTCCTGTGGCTGTCCCTGTGGCACGGGAGGCCCAGAGAATATCCAGGAAGGACTTTAAGCCCTACCAAGAGCACACCGGAGATGTGGATGGGTTCTTCCAGGACTTTGAATACCAGTGCGAACTACTGGAGGTCCCAGTCACAGACTGGACTCGACATGTGGTAGGGCTGCTTGACGGAGGGGCTGCTGAAGCCTACCGAATGATGGACCCCCTCAAGAGACGGAACTATGAGGAGATAAAAAGGGCCGTACTGGACTACTACGCGGTCTCATCGGAGTCATATCGGGCCCAGTTCCGGACTACTCCCCGCCTCCCAGAGGCCTCCTTCAAAATGTTTGCACACAAGTTGTCGGTAGCCTGCCGCCGGTGGCTGGAAGGGGAGAAGGCAACCTCCCCTGAGCAGATCATCCAGGCCATCCTGAAGGAACAATTCCTTTTCAAGTGCCCCCCCGAGCTCCGACAGTGGGTGCGTGAGCGGAAACCTGCCACCCTGGAAGAAGCTGCAGCCTTAGCGGATGAGGCTCTCCTCATTAACCCGCAATGGAAGAAGCCTGCAGCCGAGGCACCCCAAGCGGCAAGGATGCCCCTTACTACATGCCTCCCCATCACCGGATGGCCCCACAAATAGTGCCAGCGCTACGGCCCTTACTACCACCTCGTTCCGCCACCTCACAACGGGGCCCCAGACAGGCCTTAGATAGGCGGTGCTTTGGCTGTGGACAGATTGGTCACTACCAGTCCAGCTGCCCCGCCAAAAAACAGACTCTCGGGCCTAGCTTGCCCCGGCCAGTGAATTCTGTGGATCTGTACCAAGCTCCCGAGGACTTGCCACCACCCCCTTCAGACTGGGATCTTGCTTCTGCAGACAAGGACACCCCCCCAGGAGTCTTTGGCCTACTGCCGGTGGGGGCCCCTACCCAGAGCCTCCAAGGAAAGCACTTGCAAGAGGTCACTGTGGATGGACAAAAAGCGGTGGGCTTCCGAGACTCAGGGGCCTTCCTCACCATTGTGGACCCCCGAGTGGTGCACCCTGACGCTGTACAGCCTGGCCCTGGGATAGTGATTAAACTAGCAGGGGGCACCAAACGCTTCATCCCTCTTGCTACCGTCAATCTGGACTATGGCTTGGGGCCTAAACGCTGCAACGTGGGTGTAATGGGAGGACTGCCTGCAGATGTGCTTCTTGGGAATGAAGTGGGCGATCTTCAATGCCACTTTGTGGGAACCGTCACACGAAGTCAGGCCTGCCGGGAAACCGCTGAGAGGAAGGAGTCACCCCATCATGTGGACGGACCTCCGCTACCCGCGGTGAGTGACTCAACTCTGACTGCTGACAATGCTGGGGTGACATGGGACCGGGACAAGTTTCAAGGGGACTTAGCCACCGACCCTACTCTGACAAGTTTCTGGGCCCGAGCAGGGCTGACTGGTCCGGGGACCGGCGAAAGGATAGTGCAGGAAAATGGGTTGCTGTACCGAGTGGTGGAGACCGATGCCGAAGGAGGGCCCCAGACCGTGGCTAAACAGCTGATAGTTCCCCAACAATTCCGGACCCAACTGCTACACCTTGCTCACGATATTCCTATGGCTGGGCATCAGGGAATGCTACGGACCAAAAGGAGGTTGGCCCAGGCCTTCTATTGGCCTGGGATGTCCCAATCGGTAGCTCGTTACTGCCGTACCTGCGATACCTGTCAGTGACATGGAAGAACAGGTGGCCTGCAGGCCCCCCTACAGCCCCTACCCATTATTGAGGAGCCATTCCAACGAGTAGCTATTGACATTCTGGGCCCCTTAGCTCGCCCCAGCAAATCTGGAAAGCGGTACATCCTGACCATCGTGGACTATGCTACTCGTTATCCCGAAGCAGTCGCCCTGTCCAGCATCACAGCTCCCAAAGTTCCAGAAGCCATGATTACCGTTTTCACCCGAGTGGGCTTCCCTGCTGAAATCCTGTCAGATCAGGGGACTCAGTTCATGTCAGGCCTTGTTCAGTCCCTCTGGCAGACCTGTGGAGTGCGGGCCATCCGGACAAGCCCTTATCACCCCCAGACCAATGGACTGTGTGAACGCTTCAACGGGACCCTGAAGGCCATGCTACGGGCCTTTGTAGACCTAGAGCCAGACTGGGAAAGATACCTGCCCCACCTCCCCTTTGCCTACCGGGAGGTGCCGCAGGAATCTACCGGATTTTCCCCCTTTGAACTGCTGTATGGGCGGAAAATCCGCGGCCCCCTGACCCTACTGAAGGAATACTGGGAGGGTCCACTACCAGATACCGGGGTCCCTGTGGTGCCCTACGTCTTGGAACTGCGTGAAAAGATGGGACAACTAGCCGGCCTAGCAGCTGACCATCTCCAAGCAGCCCAGGCCCGGCAAAAGACATGGTATGACCGCAAGGCACGCACCCGGGAGTTTACTGAAAACCAACAGGTCCTCATGATTGTCCCAAATCCCCAGAACAAATTGCAAACCACATGGGAGGGACCCTTCCGTGTCATTAGGAAAGTGAATGACACTAACTATATTCTTGGACTAGATGATCGGGGGAGATGGCAGAAAATGGTACATGTCAATATGATCAAGGAGTACTATGACCAAAACCCCCTTGTTATGGCCGTCTGTCCAATACCCTCTGAGGAGGAGGAAGAGGCCGTACCGGACCTCCTGGAAGCAGCACGCCATCCAACTGATGTGCACCAGGTGCCCCTGAGTCTGCAGCTGAACCCGGGGCAACAGAGGGCCATGAATGCTGTCCTGGGCCAGCGCAGTTCTGCTTTTTCGGCACGGCCTGGAAAAACTACTATCACCACTCACCATGTGGAGACCCTGGGAACCCGGCCCCTCCAACAAGCCCCATATCGTGTCCCCGAAGCTGTTAAGAACACTGAGACAGGAACTGAATGAAATGCTGGATCTGGGAATTATTCAGCCCTCCCAGAGCCCCTGGGCCTCTCCTGTTGTTCTTGTCCCCAAGAAAGATGGTAGCATCCGCTTTTGTGTTGACTACCGATGCCTCAATGACCACACAGTCAGTGACGCCTACCCGATGCCCCATATCGATGACCTACTGGACCGGCTGGCTGGAGCCCGCTATGTCACTACTCTGGACTTGAGCAAGGGCTACTGGCAAATCCCCTTATCTGCAGAGGGTCGGGAGCGCTCTGCCTTCATCACCCCCTTCGGCCTGTTCGAATTTCTCAACATGCCTTTTGGCATGAAGAATGCTCCTGCCACCTTCCAGCGTACGGTGGACCAGCTGCTGCGGGGCTGTCATGACTTTGCCTGCGCCTACCTGGATGACATTGCCATCTTTAGTGAAACATGGGAAGACCACCTCCAGCATGTGGACTTTGTCCTGGACCAAATTGCAGGGGCCAACCTCACGATTCGACCAGACAAGTGCCAGATGGGGATGGCGGAGGTGCAATATTTAGGACACCGGGTGGGAGGGGGTAAACTGTGCCCAGAACCGGCTAAAATAGAAGCCATTAGGGAATGGCCCACCCCCCAGACCAAGAAACAGGTTATGGCGTTCCTGGGCACTGCTAACTATTACCGCAAATTTGTTCCTCATTTCAGCACAATTGCGAAGCCCCTCACAGATCTCACCAAGAAGACCATGCGCCGGATGGTAACCTGGACCCCGGCCTGCCAGACCGCATTTGATCGGCTGAAGGAGGCCCTTTCCCATGACCCCGTCCTAGCAGCGCCCAACTACCAGCGAAGGTTCCTCGTACAGACAGATGCCTCCACTTATGGGCTGGGGGCCGTCCTCAGCCAGGTAAATGAGGAGGGGGAGGAGCATCCTATGGTCTTCCTTAGCAGGAAACTATTAGACCGAGAGGTGGCCTATGGCACCAAAGAGAAGGAGTGCCTGGCCATAGTGTGGGCATTGAAGAAACTTCAACCCTATTTGTATGGCCGGGAGTTCACCATCCTCACGGACCATAACCCCCTCACCTGGCTGAATCGGGTCTCCGGGGATAATGGCCGCCTCTTACGATGGAGCCTGGCCTTACAACCCTACAATTTCACCATCCAATACCGACGGGTAAGCCAGCACCACAATGCAGATGGGCTGTCCCGTCAGCAAGACCCCCAGTAAATGCAGTCCACAAGTGCCTCTACGGGAACCTGTTGAGGTTCCCCTGGCGGCACTTGTAGAATGGAGGGGGGAGGGGTTGTCACGGAGCTGGTCCTTCCTTCCCCATCCTCCAGGTTTGCCGGCTGCCACCCTTCTGTCCCATTCATGCTGGGATTTCTAGTCCTCTTTGTCCCTGACACAGGCAGACCTCAGCAGTCCCTCACCCCCCTGGCTTGCAGCCTGGTCTCCTGCTGAAGGAATCCACAAACAGGCCATCTCCTCCCTTCCTCCTCATGCACAAATTCCTGGGCTCCCTGGGCAGGTCTGGAGACCTGAGAGACAGGACCCGTTGCCATGGTAACCCGATAGGAAGTATCCAGTTACCAGCTCTATACTTAAGGGTGAGCAGGAAAACCTCCGTGTGTTCTCCTGGCTGCGTGTGTGAGGGAAGGCTGCGCTGAGGGCCAGCTTCTCTCATCCCCCGTCCTTCTCCTCATCTCCTGGACTGTCTCTGCTGCCTGGAATCCCTGCACTGTGGAGGGATCTTCTGCTGTTCCCGTGCATCTGCCTGGATCTATTCCCTGCCTGGACTTAACCCCTTTATTCTCCGTGAACCTGCCTGGACTTAATCCTTCCCTGCCTGGAGCTTCCTGTGTGGACTAACCCTGTGGACTACAATAACCCTGTGGTTGCATATTGCCTTCCAGAGAACTGTACTGTGTTGCTGTGTCTGGTGTAGATCTGTGGACTAAAAGAACTGTTGTATGTGCCCCAAAAACCTCCTCAATAAAAGCACGTTGGGTTCCGTGCAATCTGTCTCTGTGTGCTCTCTGGTTCTCTTGACAAACACCTATGGGGAATTCTGAAGAGACGAGTTGAGCATCACTCTCCATTGAGCATCCAGGCTTTAAAAGAGATAGATCTCGCAATATTTTTGGAAAAAGATAGATGTTGCAATATGTTCATTCCATGCCTAGAAGACTTAGTGCTGTCCTTACAAATCACGGAGGTCATACAAAATACTAGATGGACTAGTTTTTGTTGGGGGGTGTATTCATTTTTGCCTCAACTAATTTGAGTAAAACTGAAGATTTTGTAATCCAAGTTATATTATGAACCTTACTTTCATGTATTGAGCTGAAAAAATGTTCTATAAAACTCAGTTTTGTCAAAATTGTGGAAATCGTTCTTGTGTTCCTTGAGATATTGATAAAAATCTTACTTTTCGAAAAGGTTGTACTCATTTATGCTGAGCACATTACTAACTAATGCCCTAGCACTAGCTAATGAAAGGGGTAAGTAAGTTAAAAAATGCTGAAGTATTATCTTTTTAAATACCTGCAGATAAACAAGTTTAATGTCTTCATCCATTTCTAAATTCCAAATCAAGCTTCTCCTGCAGGTCACCAAGACAGCTAAACAAATTATGGCCAGATCATGGAAGTCACCATCCCTATGCTTTTCTAGAAACAAAGTAACGCAAGCAATGATTCATGCCAAAGTGGAAGCAACCATTATGGACTCTGTCCCCAAATTTCTAAAGATCTGGAACCCCTGGTTGGAACACTTCCTCCCGTCAAATTTTGATGAATCGCTGCTCCTCCCTTAACATTTTTCTTTAGTCTCGCCTTATGATGGTCCTACGTGCCATTTCCTACACTGGTCCGGTCCTGAACTGCCCCTCCCCTTCTGGAAGTCACATTCCCCCTCTCCCCTTCCTCTGTTCCCCTTCTTGGCCTCCTTTATTATTTCTTTCCTCTGTCCTACCTGATTCCATTTTTTGTTCTTCCTTCATTTTGCATGGAACCTATAGGTAGTTCTGAGGTGTGGTACACCCTAGTTGAACCATAACCATGCTTTACCCCCCCCTTTGTATTGCATTCTCCAAATGTTTCTTTGTAGTTACCAGTTGTATTTTTTTTCACGTGACTTTTTTCTCCTTGCCTTTGGGTAACATGTTCTCCAATACTTACAGTATGTATATGTATTTACATGTCCTAAGCTTGTTTCTAGCTCGGAAAATCAATAAAATGTCTGAACATAAAACAAGTTTAATGTACCTATATACAGTTCACAATCTACATTTCTGGAACATCACCTCCGAGGAGGTGACCCTCCAGCAAAGCAAGTTACTATGAAACCTAACACCTATTCTACAAATACTAGCAGTATCCCCCCCAAAGTCCATGTATTGCACCCCATGCATTAGATCACATAATCCTACCACTAAATACCTAGACTAGAGATGAGCGGATCGAACCAGCGAACCGGAATTCGAGTCGAATTTCAGGAAATATTCGATTGGCGTCGAATCCGAAATTTTGCCTACTTCGGGTGCGCGAATCGAATATTTCCCGATCAGCCGGCAAAAGTGTCCCTGCAGTGAGCTCCGCTATTTCTGACAGTTCTCTGACAGAAGGAACACATGTTTAGCGGTTGAAACATTGTATCTATTAGTTTACATTTAGGATACAGATGTTTCAACCGCTGTACATGTGAAGAAGCTGTCAGAGAACTGTCAGAAATAGAGGAACTCTGCACATACACTTTTTGCCGGCTTGGAATTATTCTTATTTTCATCCTACTTCTTCTTCTTCTTCTTCTTCTTCTTCTTCATCCTCATCCTCATCCTCTTCTTCTTCTTCTGAGGATGAGGATGAAGAAGAAGAAGTAGGATGAAAATAAGAATAATTCCAAGCCGGCAAAAAGTGTATGTGCAGAGTTCCTCTATTCTGCAGATACACTTAGAGGAGCTCTGCAGATACACTTAGAGGAACTCTGCACATACACTTTTTGCCGGCTTGGAATTAATCTTATTTTCATCCTACTTCTTCTTCTTTTTCTTCTGCTTCTTCATCCTCATCCTCAGAAGAAGAAGAAGAGGATGAGAATGAAGAAGAAGAAGAAGTAGGATGAAAATAAGAATAATTCCAAGCCGGCAAAAAGTGTATGTGCAGAGTTCCTCTATTCTGCAGATACACTTAGAGGAGCTCTGCAGATACACTTAGAGGAGTTCTGCACATACACTTTTTGCCGGTTTGGAATTCTTATTTTCATCCTACTTCTTCTTCTTCTTCTTCATCCTCATCCTCAGAAGAAGAAGAAGAGGATGAGGATGAGGATGAAGAAGAAGAAGAAGAAGAAGAAGAAGTAGGATGAAAATAAGAATAATTCCAAGCCGGCAAAAAGTGTATGTGCAGAGCTCCTCTAAGTGTATCTGCAGAGCTCCACTAAGTGTATCTGCAGAATAGAGGAACTCTGCACATACACTTTTTGCCGGAAACCGCTGTATGGAGGGAATGTCCCAGCACTGTCAGAAATAGACTATTTCTGACAGTTCTGGGACATTCCTTCCATACAGCGGTTGAAACATTGTATCTATTTGTTTCCATAAATGGATCCATTTATGGAAACAAATAGATACAATGTTTCAACCGCTGTATGGAGTGAATGTCCCAGAACTGTCAGAAATAGTCTATTTTTGACAGTTCTATGACATTCCCTCCATACAGCGGTTGAAACCGCTGTATGGAGTGAATGTCCCAGAACTGTCAGAAATAGACAGAAACTGTCACAGAACTGTTCTTCTTCTCATCCTTCTCCTTCTTCTCATCCTTCTTCTCATCCTTCTTCTCATCCTTCTCCTTCTTCTCATCCTTCTCCTTCTTCTCATCCTTCTCCTTCTCCTTCTTCTCATCCTTCTCCTTCTTCTCATCCTTCTTCTCATCCTTCTTCTCATCCTTCTCCTTCTTCTCATCCTTCTCCTTCTTCTCATCCTTCTCCTTCTTTTCATCCTTCTCCTTCTCCTTCTTCTCATCCTTCTCCTTCTCCTTCTTCTCATCCTTCTCCTTCTTCTCATCCTTCTCCTTCTCCATCTTCTCATCCTTCTCCTTCTCCTTCTTCTCATCCTTCTCCTTCTGCTTCTCCTTCTCCTTCTCCTTCTTCTCATCCTTCTCCTTCTTCTCATCCTTCTCCTTCTTCTCATCCTTCTCCTTCTCCTTCTTCTCATCCTTCTCCTCATCCTTCTCCTTCTTCTCATCCTTCTCCTTCTTCTCATCCTTCTCCTTCTCCTTCTTCTCATCCTTCTCCTTCTTCTCATCCTTCTCCTTCTCCTTCTCCTTCTTCTCATCCTTCTCCTTCTTCTCATCCTTCTCCTTCTCCTTCTTCTCATCCTTCTCATCCTTCTCCTTCTTCTCATCCTTCTCCTTCTCCTTCTCCTTCTTCTCATCCTTCTCCTTCTTCTCATCCTTCTCCTTCTCCTCATCCTTCTCCTTCTCCTTCTTCTCATCCTTCTCCTTCTCCTTCTTCTCATCCTTCTCCTTCTCCTTCTTCTCATCCTTCTCCTTCTCCATCTTCTCATCCTTCTCCTTCTCCTTCTTCTCATCCTTCTCCTTCTCCTTCTTCTCATCCTTCTCCTTCTCCTTTTTCTCATCCTTCTCCTTCTCCTTCTTCTCATCCTTCTCCTTCTTCTCATCCTTCTCCTTCTCCTTCTTCTCATCCTTCTCCTTCTCCTTCTTCTCATCCTTCTCCTTCTTCTCATCCTTCTCCTTCTTCTCATCCTTCTCCTTCTCCATCTTCTCATCCTTCTCCTTCTTCTCATCCTTCTCCTTCTCCTTCTCCTTCTTCTCATCCTTCTCCTTCTCCTTCTTCTCATCCTTCTCCTTCTCCTTCTTCTCATCCTTCTCCTTCTCCTTCTTCTCATCCTTCTCCTTCTTCTCATCCTTCTCCTTCTCCTTCTCCTTCTCCTTCCTCATCTCCAAGGGCATTTAAATTAAAGGTACAGTGTTCTGCACTAATTTAAAGGCTCTCTGAAGCCTAGAAACCCTTTTTATAAGTCATCTTCGTAGCGAATAAATTCGCATCGAATCGAATTTCATACTGGAATTCGCCGAATCAGCCGAATCGAATTTTTGAATACTTCGCTCATCTCTAACCTAGACCAACAGAACATCTCTATTGGGTAAATAGTTCTTAAATTGTTGTTCAATTCAGAGCCCTGGAATGAAACAGAGACAGACATCCTAGCTAACTGAACCTACAGTATTTACACTATCTACATTCTTCAGCAAACGTGACTGAACCGATGAAAAAAAACAAAACACGCGTGTGAAAGGGATTAAAATCGGACAATCATGTATTTCTATGGACTAGCAGATGTAAACGGATGATCATCTATTTACATCCGTTAATGTCTGTATCCATTAACATCTGTTTTTTTAACGGAAGAAAAGCCTATTTTTCTTCCATTGAAAAAAATGAAACAGATGAAAAACTGATGTAAACTGACAAAAAACAATGTACACAGACAAAAAATGGATGAAAATGGATGTAAATGGATGAAGAACGGATGTAAACGGACAACAAACAATGTACATAGACACAAAATGGATGAAAATGGATGAAGAACAGCTGTAAACTGATGTAAACGGCCAAAAAACAATGTACACGGCCAAAAAATGGATGAAAATGGATGTCAATGGATGAAGAACAGATGTAAACTGATGTGCATTGTTTTTGTCAGTTTACATCTGTTCTTCATCCATTTACATCCATTTTCATCCGTTTTTCGTCCATGTGCATTGTTTTTTGTCAGTTTACATGGACCAAAAACGGATGAAAATGGATGTAAATGGATGAAGAACAGATCTAAACTGATGTAAACTGACAAAAAACAATGCACATGGACCAAAAACGGATGAAAATGGATGTAAATGGATGAAAACGGATGAAAAACAGATGTAAACTGATAAAAAACTGATGTAAACAGATTTTTTTCTTGGAAAAAACGTGACTGAACTGATAAAAAAAAAAGGAACGCCCGTGTTAAAGGTTCATAACTGATGAAAAACGAACACTCTGATCATCTGTTTACATCCGTTAATGTCCGCATCCATTAACATCCGTTTTTTTAATGGAAGGTGTCACAGAGCTGGTCCTTCCTTCCCCATCCTCCCATGCTGGGACTTCTAGTCCTCCTTGTTCCTGACACAGGCAGCCTTTAGCAGCCCCTCACCCTCCCTGGCTTGCAGTCTGACCTCCTGCTGAAGGAATCCATAAACAGGCCATCTCCTCCCTTCCCCCTCAAGCACAAATTCCTGAGCCCCTGGACAGGTCTGGAGACAGGGCCTATTGCCATGGTAACCCGACAGGAAGTATCCGGTTACCAGCTCTATACTTAAGCGAGAGCAAGGAAACCCCCATGTGTGTTCTCCTGGCTGCATGTGTGAGGGAAGGCTGCGCTGAGGGCTAGCTTCTCTCCTCTGAAAATCCCCCGTCCTCCTCCTCATCTCCTGGACTGTCTGTGCTGCCTGGAATCCCTGCACTGTGGAGGGAACTTCTGCTGTCCCCTTGAACCTGCCTGGATCTATCCCCTGCCTGGACTTAACCCTTTGTTCTCCGTGAACCTGCCTGGACTTAACCCTTTGTTCTCCGTGAACCTGCCTGGACTTAACCCATCCCTTCCATTCAGTGTCCTCCACCCCTCTCTGCCAATCCCATCACTGGCTTCCATTCAGTGTCCTCCATCCCTCTCTGCCAATCCCTCCACTGGCTTCCATTCAGTGTCCTCCATCCCTCTCTGCCAATCTCTCCACTGGCTTCCATTCAGTGTCCTCCACACCTCTCTGCCAATCCCTCTACTGGCCTCAATTCAGTGTCCTCTATCCCCCTCTGCTAACACATCCACTGGCCTCCATTCAGTGTCCTCCACCCCTCCTTGCCAATCCCTTCACTGGCCTCCAATCCTCTCACACATCCTTCAATGATTGTTCCTGGCAAAATCGAAACTAGGAGCAATGCGACCCCAGAAACTGCTCTCCAGGGGAAGGGGGGAGAGATATGAATTGGATCACAAAAAATGCCACCAACGCTCATCCTTCTTGTCCTTCTCACTCATCCTTCATTGACTGTTTCTGGCAACATCAAAACTCAGAGCAACTTGACCCCAGAAACTGCTCTCCAAGGGAAAGGGGGGGAGATATGAATTGGATCACAAAAAATGGCACCAACACTCATCCTTCTCGTCCTTCTCACTCATCCTTCAATGACTGTTCCTGGCAAAATCGAAACTCAGAGCAACTTGACCCCAGAAACTGCTCTCCAAGGGAAGGGGGGAGAGATATGAATTGGATCACAAAAAATGGCACCAACACTCATACTTCTCGTCCTTCTCACTCATCCTTCAATGACTGTTCCTGGCAACATCGAAACTCAGAGCAACCTGACCCCAGAAACTGCTCTCCAAGGGAAGGGGGGAGAGATATGAATTGGATCACAAAAAATGGCACCAACACTCATACTTCTCGTACTTCTCACTCATCCTTCAATGACTGTTCCTGGCAACATCGAAACTCAGAGCAACTTGACCCCAGAAACTGCTCACCAAGGGAAGGGGGGAGAGATATGAATTGGATCACAAAAAATGTCACCAACACTCATCCTTCAATGATTGTTCCTGGCAAAATCGAAACTAGGAGCAACGCGACCCCAGAAACTGCTCTCCAGGGGAAGGGGGGGGAGATATGAATTGGAACACAAAAAATGTCACCAACACTCATCCTTCAATGATTGTTCCTGGCAACATCGAAACTAGGAGCAACTTGACCCCAGAAACTGCTCTCCAAGGGAAGGGGGGAGAGATATGAATTGTATCAAAAAAAATGTCACCAACACTCATCCCTCTCACACATCCTTCAATGATTGTTCCTGGCAAAATCGAAACTAGGAGCAACGTGACCCCAGAAACTGCTCTCCAAAGGGAGGGGGGAGAGATATGAATTGGATCATAAAAAATGCCACCAACACTCATTCTTCTTGTCCTTCTTACTCATCCTTCAATGACTGTTCCTGGCAACATCAAAACTAGGAGCAACTTGACCCCAGAAACTGCACTCCAGGGGAAGGGGGGAGAGATACAAATTGGATCACAAAATATGCCACCAACACTCACCCTTCTCATACATCCTTCAATAATTGTTTCTGGCAACATCGAAACTAGGAGCAACGTGACCCCAGAAACTGCTCTCCAAGGGAAGGGGGGAGAGATATGAATTGGATCTCAAAAAATTTCACCAACACTCATCCCTCTCACACATCCTTCAGTGATTGTTCTTGGCAAAATCAAAACTAGGAGCAACGCAACCCCAGAAACTGCTCTCCAAGGGAAGGGGGGAGATATATGAATTGGATCATAAAAAATGCCACCAACACACATCCTTCTCATCCTTCTCACTCATCCTTCAATGACTGTTCCTGGCAAAATCGAAACTAGGAGCAACGTGACCCCAGAAACTGCTCTCCAAGGGAAGGGGGGAGAGATATGAATTGGATCATAAAAAATGCCACCAACACTCATCCTTCTTGTCCTTCTTACTCATCCTTCAATGACTGTTCCTGGCAACATCAAAACTAGGAGCAACTTGACCCCAGAAACTGCACTCCAGGGGAAGGGGGGAGAGATACAAATTGGATCACAAAATATGCCACCAACACTCACCCTTCTCATACATCCTTCAATAATTGTTTCTGGCAACATCGAAACTAGGAGCAACGTGACCCCAGAAACTGCTCTCCAGGGGAAGGAGGGGAGGAGATAGAGGGAGAGAAGATAAAAGCAAAAACATAGTTACACAATATGCTAAGGTGTGTAATTTAGGTGGTGTCATCAGTAAGGTTTCCAAAGCCACCTAATCCCTGAGAACTGACAATCAAATTCTCCATACAATGCTGGAAAAAGAAAAGCAAGTGGAAAAGGATAGAATAAGATATCCAAAGCTTTGAATATGCCAGTCAGTGCTACTAAATCACTTAATAAGAAGTGGAAAATATGTGAATCTCATACCAAGCCAAGGTCAGGTAGACCAAAAAAGATTGCAGCCACAACTGCCAGAAGAATTGTTTGGGATTCAAAGAACACACCACAGGGAACCTCAGGAAAAATACAGGCTGCCCTGCATAAAGATGGTGTGGTTATTTCAAGGAGCACAACACAACGATACTTCAGCAAAGGTGAGCTGCATGGACGAGTTGCCAGAAAGAAGCTTTACTGTGCCAATGCCAAAAAACACGGCTCAAAGCTTCTATCACACTGTAATCTGGAGTAACAAGACTAATAATATAATAAATTATAGTAACAACCATAAGCACTATGTTGGGAGCAACAAGAATACCATCCCCACTGTGAAGCATGGTGGTGGCTCACTGATGTTTTGGGGGTAAGATGAATGAAGCATGTTATCGAAAAATACTGGCAGACAGTTTGCATTCTTCTGCACAAAAGCTGCTCATCTGAACAGAAGGCATTTAATTGGTTTACCTGTTTCAATGTTTTTTTGTTTTCTGATTGGGCCATTCTGTTATCACCTACATTTACAGAATATGAATTCCATAAGAAATAAAAGAAATGGATTTTGGTGACTCAGTCATGTTTTCTTTACAAATAGAATTTTTTTTTACCAATTTTCCAGGGGTATGCAAACTAGTGAGCTAAACTGTAAGCGTATATTAATAATAATAGTGTCTGGCTGTGGGGGGATTAGAGTGTAAGCTCCTCTGGTGCAGAAACTGAAGCAACTTGCTCAGTGTTCTCTGTACAGCACTAGGGTATATGTCAGAGCTGCGTTGACTGTTTCTAGCGGTTACTTGTTGATGTAGGAGCTCCTCTGGCAGGGAATACAGTTGCAAGAAAAAGTATGTGAACCCCTTGGGATTACGTGGAGTTTTGCATGAATTGGGTATAAAATTTGCTCTGAACATTATCTAAGTCACAACAATAGAAGAACACAGTCTGCTGAACATAATACTACACAAACATTAGATGTTGCCATGGTTTAATTGCACATAACATGTAAACATTCACAGTGCAGGGAGGAAAAAGTATGTGAGGCCCTAGCTTAATGACTTCTCCCAGAGCTAATTGGAGCCAGGAGTGAGCCAACCTTGACTCCAATCAGTGTGATGATATTGGATGTGTTGCTGACAGCTGTCCTGCCCTTAAAAAACACACACCTGTTTTGGGTTTACTGGTTTCAAGAAGCACTGTCTGATGTGAACCATGCCTCGCAGAAAAGAGCTCTCAGAAGACCTACGATCAAGAATTGTTGACTTGCATGAAGCTGGAAAGGGTTACAAAAGTATCTCCAAAAGCCTTGATGTTCATGTGTCCACGGTAAGACAGACTGTCTACAAATGGAGAAAGTTTAGCACTGTTGCTACTCTCCCTAGGTGTGGTCGTCCTGTAAAAATGACTGCAAGAGCACAGCGCAGAATGCTACATGAGGTAAAGAAGAATCCCAGAGTGTCAGCTAAAGACCTACAGAAATCTCTGGCACATGCTAACATTTTTGTTGACGCATGTACAATAAGGAAGACATGAAACAAGAATGGAGTACATGGGAGGACACCACGGAGGAAGCCATTGCTGTCCAAAAAGAATATAGCAGCACGTTTGAAGTTTGCAAAAGAGCACCTGGATGGTCCACAGCACTACTGGCAAAATATACTGTGGACAGATGAAACCAAGATTGAGTTGTTTGGGAAGAACACACAACACTATGTGTGGAGAAAAAAAAGGCCCAGCACACCAACATCAAAACCTCATCCCCACTGTAAAACATGGCGGAGGGAGCATCATGGTTTGGGGCTGCTTTGCTGCCTCAGGGCCTGGACGGATTGTTGTCATTAATGGGAAAATGAATTCCAGAGTTTATCAAGACATTGTGCAGGAAAACG
The DNA here is from genome assembly GCF_062004578.1 of Staurois parvus. NCBI lineage: Eukaryota > Metazoa > Chordata > Amphibia > Anura > Ranidae > Staurois > Staurois parvus. Next base: position 1,816,594 of record NW_028318977.1, read on the forward strand.
TACGACCATCTGTCCACCAACTGAAGCGGATGGGTGATGCAACAGGACAATGACCCAAAGCATACAAATAATTCAACAAAACAATGGCTGCAACAGCACAGAATACGCCTTCTGGAGTGGCCCAGTCAGAGTCCTGACCTCAACCCCATTGAAATGCTGTGGCATGACCTTAAGAGAGCGATTCACACCAGACATCCCAAGAATATTGCTACACTGAAACAGTTTTGTGAAGAGGAGTGGTCCAAAATGACTCCAGATCATTGTGCAGGTCTGATCTGCAACTACAGGAAACGTTTGGTTGAGGTTATTGCTGCCAAAGGAGGGTCAACCAGTTATTAAGTCCAAAGGTTCACATACTTTTTCCTCCCTGCACTGTGAATGTTTACATGTTATGTGCAATTAAACCATGGCAACATCTAATGTTTGTGTAGTATTATGTTCAGCAGACTGTGTTCTTCTATTGTTGTGACTTAGATGACGTTCAGAGCACATTTTATGCCCAATTCATGCAAAACTCCACGTAATCCAGAGGGGTTCACATACTTTTTCTTGCAACTGTACAACCATCCTTCTCACTCATCCTTCAATGATTGTTCTTGGCAACGTTGACCCTAGAAACTGCTCTCCAGGGGAAGGGAGCAGGGGGAGATATGAATTGGATCGAAAAATGTCACCAACGCTCATTCTTCTCATTCCTCCTTCAATGATTGTTCCTGGCAACATCAAAACTAGCAGCAACGGGACCCCAGAAACTGCTCTTCAGGGGAGGGGGGTAGAGATACAAATTGGATCACAAAAAATGCCACCAACGCTCATCCTTCTCACACATCCTTCAATGATTGTTCCTGGCAACATCGAAACTATGAGCAACGTGACCCCAGAAACTGCTCTCTATGGGAAGGGGGGTAGAGATATGAATTGGATCTCAAAAAATGCCACAAACACTCATCCTTCTCACTCATCGTTGAATGACTGTTCTGGGCAATATCGAAACTAGGAGCAGCGTGACCCCAGAATCTGCTCTGCAGGGAAGGGAGTGGGGGAGGGGAGATATGAATTGGACCACAAATAATACTTCTCGCTCATACTTGAATGACTGTTCTGGGCAACTTAGAATCTAGGAGCAAGGTGACCCCAGAAATGGCTCTCCAGGGGAAGGGGGCGGGGGGAGATATGAATTGGATCGAAAAATGTCACCAACACCCATCCATCTCACTCATCCTTCAATGATTGTTCCTGGCAACACTGAAACTAGGAGCAATGTGACCCTAGAAACTGCTCTCCAGGGGCAAGGGGTGGGGGGAGATATGAATTTTGTCACAAAAAATGCCACCAACACTTATCCTTCTCACTCATCCTTAATAACTGTTCCTGGAAACATCGAAACTAGGAGCAACGTGACCCCAAAAAATGCTCTCCATGGGAAGGGGGGGAGATAGGAATGAGAGGAAGAGAAGATAAAAGCAAAACTATAGTTACAACATCTAACATGTGCAATTGGGGTGGTGTCATCACGGTTGCCACTTCATCTCTTTAAAACCGAGCACACATTATTGTCACAGGTTCTGAGGCAAATTTAATGAAGCTAAGACATTACATTTGATTAATTACCACCCTCATCAGCCACAGAACATGTATTATTAATACGTGTTCGGTTTTAAAGGGATGAGGTGGCAATTCTAATCATCAGGGACCAATATCTGGATTACCACTTTAGGTTCAAGTAATAGATAGCAAAATATAAAAAAAGGAGATTTATCATCAAAATAAAAAAGAGAACTGGAGATAAAGTTGGGGTATAATTTTCCTTTGCACAGGTATCGTAACAAAGATCAGAAACTGGATGGAAAGCAAAAGCTGGACACTTGTTTCTCTGGAGATAGAGATCCCCATGGAGCATACTGTCTACGTGCGTTACTGCCTCGTTCTCTGATGCCCCAGAGCTGACATTCAAATTCTCCGTACAATGGTGGAAAAAGGTACCTGACTGCTTACAATGGACAATACAAGCCGAGTCAGCATTGCATGGTTGTCAATGAGTTTAACTTTCTTTGGCCTGAATGTGTGTTGTCCAATCACAATCACTCACATGGAATCAAGACTGGGGTACACCGAAGTTCACATCCGCGGGCACAGCACTTTTCTTTGTCATGACAATCTGAGTCGAAGTGGCACTTATGTTTTTCGTGCCCTGAACAAGAATGCGAGGTTTGAGCAGGACATTTTCCTGGGTGTGTTGCTGCAAGAAAAAATAGCTTTATGTTTGTTTACCATTTTCTGGTTACAACAATTATAAAAATGAAATGAAATTCCTTAGGATATCTACATAATACAACCCAAAATCAGGCAGTGAAATGCAGGAAGAAAGATTAGTGATATCTAGTACACACATCTCACTCCCCAGTATCCATGTCACCGGTGATATCTACACTCCAGTACACACAGCTCACTCCCCAGTATCCATGTCACCAGTGATATCCGCACTCAAGTACACACAGCTCACTCCCCAGTATCCATGTCACCAGTGATATCCGCACTCCAGTACACACACCTCACTCCCCAATATCCATGTCACCAGTGATATCTACACTCCAGTACACACACCTCACTCCCCAGTATCCATGTCACCAGTGATATCCGCACTCCAGTACACACAGCTCACTCCCCAGTATCCATGTCACCAGTGAGATCCACACTCCAGTACACACAGCTCACTCCCCAGTATCCATGTCACCAGTGAGATCCACACTCCAGTACACACAGCTCACTCCCCAGTATCCATGTCACCAGTGATATCCGCACTCCAGTACACACACCTCACTCCCCAGTATCCATGTCACCGGTGATATCCACACTCCAGTACACACCTCACTCCCCAGTATCCATATCACCGGTGATATCCGCACTCCAGTACACACAGCTCACTCCCCAGTATCCATGTCACCGGTGAGATCCACACTCCAGTACACACAGCTCACTCCCCAGTATCCATGTCACCGGTGATATCCGCACTCCAGTACACACGGCTCACTCCCCAGTATCCATGTCACCGGTGATATCCGCACTCCAGTACACACAGCTCACTCCCCAGTATCCATGTCACCGGTGAGATCCGCACTCCAGTACACACAGCTCACTCCCCAGTATCCATGTCACCGGTGATATCCGCACTCCAGTACACACAGCTCACTCCCCAGTATCCATGTCACCGGTGATATCCGCACTCCAGTACACACAGCTCACTCCCCAGTATCCATGTCACCGGTGATATCCGCACTCCAGTACACACAGCTCACTCCCCAGTATCCATGTCACCGGTGATATCCGCACTCCAGTACACACAGCTCACTCCCCAGTATCCATGTCACCAGTGATATCCGCACTCCAGTACACACAGCTCACTCCCCAGTATCCATGACACCGGTGAAATCCACACTCCAGTACACACAGCTCACTCCCCAGTATCCATGTCACCAGTGATATCCGCACTCCAGTACACACAGCTCACTCCCCAGTATCCATGTCACCAGTGATATCCGCACTCCAGTACACACAGCTCACTCCCCAGTATCCATGTCACCGGTGATATCCGTACTCCAGTACACACAGCTCACTCCCCAGTATCCATGTCACCGGTGAGATCCACACTCCAGTACACACAGCTTACTCCCCAGTATCCATGTCACCGGTGAGATCCACACTCCAGTACACACAGCTCACTCCCCAGTATCCATGTCACCGGTGATATCTGCACTCCAGTACACACACCTCACTCCCCAGTATCCATGTCACCGGTGATATCTGCACTCCAGTACACACACCTCACTCCCCAGTATCCATGTCACCAGTGAGATCCACACTCCAGTACACACAGCTCACTCCCCAGTATCCATGTCACCAGTGATATCCGCACTCCAGTACACACACCTCACTCCCCAGTATCCATATCATCGGTGAGATCCACACTCCAGTACACACACCTCACTCCCCAGTATCCATGTCACCGGTGATATCCGCACTCCAGTACACACAGCTCACTCCCCAGTATCCATGTCACCGGTGAGATCCACACTCCAGTACACACAGCTCACTCCCCAGTATCCATGTCACCGGTGATATCCGCACTCCAGTACACACAGCTCACTCCCCAGTATCCATGTCACCGGTGATATCCGCACTCCAGTACACACACCTCACTCCCCAGTATCCATGTCACCAGTGATATCCACACTCCAGTACACACAGCTCACTCCCCAGTATCCATGTCACCGGTGATATCCGCACTCCAGTAAACACAGCTCACTCCCCAGTATCCATGTCACCAGTGAGTTCCACACTCCAGTACACACAGCTCACTCCCCAGTATCCATGTCACCAGTGAGATCCACACTCCAGTACACACAGCTCACTCCCCAGTATCCATGTCACCGGTGAGATCCGCACTCCAGTACACACAGCTCACTCCCCAGTATCCATGTCACCGGTGATATCCGCACTCCAGTACACACAGCTCACTCCCCAGTATCCATGTCACCAGTGATATCCGCACTCCAGTACACACAGCTCACTCCCCAGTATCCATGTCACCGGTGATATCCGCACTCCAGTACACACAGCTCACTCCCTAGTATCCATGTCACCAGTGATATCCACACTCCAGTACACACAGCTCACTCCCCAGTATCCATGTCACCAGTGATATCCGCACTCCAGTACACACAGCTCACTCCCCAGTATCCATGTCACCAGTGATATCCGCACTCCAGTACACACACCTCACTCCCCGGTATCCATGTCACCAGTGATATATACACTCCAGTACACACAGCTCACTCCCCAGTATCCATGTCACCAGTGATATCCGCACTCCAGTACACACAGCTCACTCCCCAGTATCCATGTCACCAGTGATATCCGCACTCCAGTACACACCTCACTCACCAGTATCCATGTCACCAGTGATATATACACTCCAGTACACACAGCTCACTCCCCAGTATCCATGTCACCGGTGATATCCGCACTCCAGTACACACAGCTCACTCCCCAGTATCCATGTCACCGGTGATATCCGCACTCCAGTACACACAGCTCACTCCCCAGTATCCATGTCACCGGTGATATCCACACTCCAGTACACACAGCTCACTCCCCAGTATCCATGTCACCGGTGATATCCGCACTCCATTACACACAGCTCACTCCCCAGTATCCATGTCACCAGTGATATCCACACTCCAGTACACACAGCTCACTCCCCAGTATCCATGTCACCAGTGAGATCCACACTCCAGTACACACAGCTCACTCCCCAGTATCCATGTCACCGGTGATATCCGCACTCCAGTACACACAGCTCACTCCCCAGTATCCATGTCACCGGTGATATCCGCACTCCAGTACAGACAGCTCACTACCCAGTATCCATGTCACCGGAGATATCCGCACTCCAGTACAGACAGCTCACTACCCAGTATCCATGTCACCAGAGATATCCGCACTCCAGTACACACAGCTCACTCCCCAGTATCCATGTCACCGGTGATATCCGCACTCCAGTACACACAGCTCACTCCCCAGTATCCATGTCACCGGTGATATCCGCACTCCAGTACACACAGCTCACTCCCCAGTATCCATGTCACCGGTGATATCCGCACTCCAGTACACACAGCTCACTCCCCAGTATCCATGTCACCGGTGATATCCGCACTCCAGTACACACAGCTCACTCCCCAGTATCCATGTCACCAGTGATATCCACACTCCAGCAAACACAGCTCACTCCCCAGTATCCATGTCACCAGTGATATCCGCACTCCAGTAAACACAGCTCATTCCCCAGTATCCATGTCACCAGTGATATCCGCACTCCAGTACACACAGCTCACTCCCCAGTATCCATGTCACCAGTGATATCCTCACTCCAATACTCACAGCTCACTCCCCAGTATCCATGTCACCAGTGATATCCGCACTCCAGTACACACAGCTCACTCCCCAGTATCCATGTCACCAGTGATATCCGCACTCCAGTACACACACCTCACTCCCCGGTATCCATGTCAAGAGGGATATATACACTCCAGTACACACAGCTCACTCCCCAGTATCCATGTCACCAGTGATATCTGCACTCCAGTAAACACAGCTCACTCCCCAGTATCCATGTTACCAGTCATATCCACAATCCAGTACACACACCTCACTCCCCAGTATCCATGTCACCAGTGATATCTACACTCCAGTACACACAGCTCACTCCCCAGTATCCATGTCACCAGTGATATCCACACTCCAGTACACACAGCTCACTCCCCAGTATCCATGTCACCAGTGATATCTACACTCCAGTACACACAGCTCACTCCCCAGTATCCATGTCACCAGTGATATCCGCACTCCAGTACACACAGCTCACTCCCCAGTATCCATGTCACCGGTGATATCTGCACTCCAGTACACACAGCTCACTCCCCAGTATCCATGTCACCAGTGATATCCACACTCCAGTACACACAGCTCACTCCCCAGTATCCATGTCACCAGTGATATCCGCACTCCAGTACACACAGCTCACTCCCCAGTATCCATGTCACCAGTGATATCCGCACTCCAGTACACACACCTCACTCCCCGGTATCCATGTCACCAGTGATATATACACTCCAGTACACACAGCTCACTCCCCAGTATCCATGTCACCAGTGATATCCGCACTCCAGTACACACAGCTCACTCCCCAGTATCCATGTCACCAGTGATATCCGCACTCCAGTACACACCTCACTCCCCAGTATCCATGTCACCAGTGATATATACACTCCAGTACACACAGCTCACTCCCCAGTATCCATGTCACCGGTGATATCCGCACTCCAGTACACACAGCTCACTCCCCAGTATCCATGTCACCGGTGATATCCGCACTCCAGTACACACAGCTCACTCCCCAGTATCCATGTCACCGGTGATATCCACACTCCAGTACACACAGCTCACTCCCCAGTATCCATGTCACCGGTGATATCCGCACTCCAGTACACACAGCTCACTCCCCAGTATCCATGTCACCAGTGAGATCCACACTCCAGTACACACAGCTCACTCCCCAGTATCCATGTCACCAGTGATATCCACACTCCAGTACACACAGCTCACTCCCCAGTATCCATGTCACCGGTGATATCCGCACTCCAGTACACACAGCTCACTCCCCAGTATCCATGTCACCGGTGATATCCGCACTCCAGTACAGACAGCTCACTACCCAGTATCCATGTCACCGGAGATATCCGCACTCCAGTACAGACAGCTCACTACCCAGTACCCATGTCACCAGAGATATCCGCACTCCAGTACACACAGCTCACTCCCCAGTATCCATGTCACCGGTGATATCCGCACTCCAGTACACACAGCTCACTCCCCAGTATCCATGTCACCGGTGATATCCGCACTCCAGTACACACAGCTCACTCCCCAGTATCCATGTCACCGGTGATATCCGCACTCCAGTACACACAGCTCACTCCCCAGTATCCATGTCACCGGTGATATCCGCACTCCAATACACACAGCTCACTCCCCAGTATCCATGTCACCAGTGATATCCGCACTCCAATACACACAGCTCACTCCCCAGTATCCATGTCACCAGTGATATCCGCACACCAGTACACACAGCTCACTCCCCAGTATCCATGTCACCAGTGATATCCACACTCCAGTACACACAGCTCACTCCCCAGTATCCACGTCACCAGTGATATCCGCACTCCCGTACACACAGCTCACTCCCCAGTATCCACGTCACCAGTGAGATCCACACTCCCGTACACACAGCTCACTCCCCAGTATCCATGTCACCAGTGAGATCCACACTCCAGTACACACAGCTCACTCCCCAGTATCCACGTCACCAGTGATATCCGCACTCCAGTACACACAGCTCACTGCCCAGTATCCACGTCACCAGTGAGATCCACACTCCAGTACACACAGCTCACTCCCCAGTATCCACGTCACCAGTGATATCCGCACTCCAGTACACACAGCTCACTCCCCAGTATCCACGTCCCCAGTGATATCCGCACTCCAGTACACACAGTTCACTCCCCAGTATCCACGTCACCAGTGATATCCACACTCCAGTACACACAGCTCACTCCCCAGTATCCATGTCACCAGTGATATCCGCACTCCAGTACACACAGCTCACTCCCCAGTATCCATGTCACCAGTGATATCCGCACTCCAGTACACACACCTCACTCCCCGGTATCCATGTCACCAGTGATATATACACTCCAGTACACACAGCTCACTCCCCAGTATCCATGTCACCAGTGATATCCGCACTCCAGTACACACAGCTCACTCCCCAGTATCCATGTCACCAGTGATATCCGCACTCCAGTACACAACTCACTCACCAGTATCCATGTCACCAGTGATACATACACTCCAGTACACACAGCTCACTCCCCAGTATCCATGTCACCGGTGATATCCGCACTCCAGTACACACAGCTCACTCCCCAGTATCCATGTCACCGGTGATATCCGCACTCCAGTACACACAGCTCACTCCCCAGTATCCATGTCACCGGTGATATCCACACTCCAGTACACACAGCTCACTCCCCAGTATCCATGTCACCGGTGATATCCGCACTCCAGTACACACAGCTCACTCCCCAGTATCCATGTCACCAGTGAGATCCACACTCCAGTACACACAGCTCACTCCCCAGTATCCATGTCACCAGTGAGATCCACACTCCAGTACACACAGCTCACTCCCCAGTATCCATGTCACCGGTGATATCCGCACTCCAGTACACACAGCTCACTCCCCAGTATCCATGTCACCGGTGATATCCGCACTCCAGTACAGACAGCTCACTACCCAGTATCCATGTCACCGGAGATATCCGCACTCCAGTACAGACAGCTCACTACCCAGTATCCATGTCACCAGAGATATCCGCACTCCAGTACACACAGCTCACTCCCCAGTATCCATGTCACCGGTGATATCCGCACTCCAGTACACACAGCTCACTCCCCAGTATCCATGTCACCGGTGATATCCGCACTCCAGTACACACAGCTCACTCCCCAGTATCCATGTCACTGGTGATATCCGCACTCCAGTACACACAGCTCACTCCCCAGTATCCATGTCACCGGTGATATCCGCACTCCAGTACACACAGCTCACTCCCCAGTATCCATGTCACCAGTGATATCCGCACACCAGTACACACAGCTCACTCCCCAGTATCCATGTCACCAGTGATATCCACACTCCAGTACACACAGCTCACTCCCCAGTATCCACGTCACCAGTGATATCCGCACTCCCGTACACACAGCTCACTCCCCAGTATCCACGTCACCAGTGATATCCGCACTCCAGTACACACAGCTCACTCCCCAGTATCCACGTCCCCAGTGATATCCGCACTCCAGTACACACAGCTCTCTCCCCAGTATCCACGTCACCAGTGATATCCGCACTCCAGTACACACAGCTCACTCCCCAGTATCCACGTCACCAGTGATATCCGCACTCCAGTACACACAGCTCACTCCCCAGTATCCACGTCACCAGTGATATCCGCACTCCAGTACACACAGCTCACTCCCCAGTATCCATGTCACCAGTGAGATCCGCACTCCAGTACACACATCTCACTCCCCAGTATCCATGTCACCAGTGATATCCGCACTCCAGTACACACAGCTCACTCCCCAGTATCCATGTCACCAGTGAGATCCGCACTCCAGTACACACAGCTCACTCCCCAGTATCCATGTCACCAGTGAAATTCGCACTCCAGTACACACACCTTACTCCCCGGTATCCATGTCACCAGTGATATATACACTCCAGTACACACAGCTCACTCCCCAGTATCCATGTCACCAGTGATATATACACTCCAGTACACACAGCTCACTCCTCTGTATCCTTGTCACCAGTGATATCCTTACTCCAGTACACACAGCTCACTCCCCAGTATCCATGTCACCAGTGATATCCGCACTCCAGTACACACCTCACTCCCCAGTATCCATGTCACCAGTGATATATACACTCCAGTACACACAGCTCACTCCCCAGTATCCATGTCACCAGTGAGATCCACACTCCAGTACACACAGCTCACTCCCCAGTATCCATGTCACCGGTGATATCCGCACTCCAGTACACACAGCTCACTCCCCAGTATCCATGTCACCGGTGATATCCGCACTCCAGTAGACACACCTCACTCCCCAGTATCCATGTCACCAGTGATATCCACACTCGAGTACACACAGCTCACTCCCCATTATCCATGTCACCGGTGATATCCGCACTCCAGTAAACACAGCTCACTCCCCAGTATCCATGTCACCAGTGAGTTCCACACTCCAGTACACACAGCTCACTCCCCAGTATCCATGTCACCAGTGAGATCCACACTCCAGTACACACAGCTCACTCCCCAGTATCCATGTCACCGGTGAGATCCGCACTCCAGTACACACAGCTCACTCCACAGTATCCATGTCACCGGTGATATCCGCACTCCAGTACACACAGCTCACTCCCCAGTATCCATGTCACCGGTGATATCCGCACTCCAGTACACACAGCTCACTCCCCAGTATCCATGTCACCGGTGATATCCACACTCCAGTACACACAGCTCACTCCCCAGTATCCATGTCACCGGTTATATCCGCACTCCAGTACACACAGCTCACTCCCCAGTATCCATGTCACCAGTGATATCCACACTCCAGTACACACAGCTCACTCCCCAGTATCCATGTCACCAGTGATATCCGCACTCCAGTACACACAGCTCACTCCCCAGTATCCATGTCACCAGTGATATCCGCACTCCAGTACACACAGCTCACTCCCCAGTATCCATGTCACCAGTGATATCCGCACTCCAGTACACACAGCTCACTCCCCAGTATCCATGTCACCAGTGAGATCCGCACTCCATTACACACAGCTCACTCCCCAGTATCCATGTCACCAGTGATATCCACACTCCAGTACACACAGCTCACTCCCCAGTATCCATGTCAGCAGTGATATCCGCACTCCAGTACACACAGCTCACTCCCCAGTATCCATGTCACCAGTGATATCCGCACTCCAGTAATCACAGCTCACTCCCCAGTATCCATGTCACCAGTGATATCCGCACTCCAGTACACACAGCTCACTCCCCAGTATCCATGTCACCAGTGATATCCGCACTCCAGTACACACACCTCACTCCCCGGTATCCATGTCACCAGTGATATATACACTCCAGTACACACAGCTCACTCCCCAGTATCCATGTCACCAGTGATATCCGCACTCCAGTACACACAGCTCACTCCCCTGTATCCACGTCACCAGTGATATCCGCACTCCAGTACACACAGCTCACTCCCCAGTATCCATGTCACCAGTGATATCCGCACTCCAGTACACACCTCACTCCCCAGTATCCATGTCACCAGTGATATATACACTCCAGTACACACAGCTCACTCCCCAGTATCCATGTCACCAGTGATATCTGCACTCCAGTACACACAGCTCACTCCCCAGTATCCACGTTACCAGCCATATCCACAATCCAGTAAACACACCTCACTCCCCAGTATCCATGTCACCAGTGATATCTACACTCCAGTACAAACAGCTCACTCCCCAGTATCCATGTCACCAGTGATATCCACACTCCAGTACACACCTCACTCCCCAGTATCCATGTCACCAGTGATATCTACACTCCAGTACACACAGCTCACTCCCCAGTATCCATGTCACCAGTGATATCCGCACTCCAGTACACACAGGTCACTCCCCAGTATCCATGTCACTGGTGATATCCGCACTCCAGTACACACAGCTCACTCCCCAGTATCCATGTCACCAGTGATATCCACACTCCAGTACACACAGCTCACTCGCCAGTATCCATGTCACCAGTGAAATCCGCACCCCAGTACACACACCTCACTCCCCGGTATCCATGTCACCAGTGATATATACACTCCAGTACACACAGCTCACTCCCCAGTATCCATGTCACCAGGGATATATACACTCCAGTACACACATCTCACTCCCCTGTATCCATGTCACCAGTGATATCCGCACTCCCGTACACACAGCTCACTCCCCAGTATCCACGTCACCAGTGATATCCGCACTCCAGTACACACAGCTCACTCCCCAGTATCCACGTCCCCAGTGATATCCGCACTCCAGTACACACAGCTCTCTCCCCAGTATCCACGTCACCAGTGATATCCGCACTCCAGTACACACAGCTCACTCCCCAGTATCCACGTCACCAGTGATATCCGCACTCCAGTACACACAGCTCACTCCCCAGTATCCACGTCACCAGTGATATCCGCACTCCAGTACACACAGCTCACTCCCCAGTATCCATGTCACCAGTGAGATCCGCACTCCAGTACACACATCTCACTCCCCAGTATCCATGTCACCAGTGATATCCGCACTCCAGTACACACAGCTCACTCCCCAGTATCCATGTCACCAGTGAGATCCGCACTCCAGTACACACAGCTCACTCCCCAGTATCCATGTCACCAGTGAAATTCGCACTCCAGTACACACACCTTACTCCCCGGTATCCATGTCACCAGTGATATATACACTCCAGTACACACAGCTCACTCCCCAGTATCCATGTCACCAGTGAGATCCACACTCCAGTACACACAGCTCACTCCCCAGTATCCATGTCACCGGTGATATCCGCACTCCAGTACACACAGCTCACTCCCCAGTATCCATGTCACCGGTGATATCCGCACTCCAGTAGACACACCTCACTCCCCAGTATCCATGTCACCAGTGATATCCACACTCGAGTACACACAGCTCACTCCCCATTATCCATGTCACCGGTGATATCCGCACTCCAGTAAACACAGCTCACTCCCCAGTATCCATGTCACCAGTGAGTTCCACACTCCAGTACACACAGCTCACTCCCCAGTATCCATGTCACCAGTGAGATCCACACTCCAGTACACACAGCTCACTCCCCAGTATCCATGTCACCGGTGAGATCCGCACTCCAGTACACACAGCTCACTCCCCAGTATCCATGTCACCGGTGATATCCGCACTCCAGTACACACAGCTCACTCCCCAGTATCCATGTCACCGGTGATATCCGCACTCCAGTACACACAGCTCACTCCCCAGTATCCATGTCACCGGTGATATCCACACTCCAGTACACACAGCTCACTCCCCAGTATCCATGTCACCGGTTATATCCGCACTCCAGTACACACAGCTCACTCCCCAGTATCCATGTCACCAGTGATATCCACACTCCAGTACACACAGCTCACTCCCCAGTATCCATGTCACCAGTGATATCCGCACTCCAGTACACACAGCTCACTCCCCAGTATCCATGTCACCAGTGATATCCGCACTCCAGTACACACACCTCACTCCCCAGTATCCATGTCCCCAGTGATATCCGCACTCCAGTACACACAGCTCACTCCCCAGTATCCATGTCACCAGTGATATCCGCACTCCAGTACACACAGCTCACTCCCCAGTATCCATGTCACCAGTGATATCCGCACTCCAGTACACACAGCTCACTCCCCAGTATCCATGTCACCAGTGAGATCCGCACTCCATTACACACTGCTCACTCCCCAGTATCCATGTCACCAGTGATATCCACACTCCAGTACACACAGCTCACTCCCCAGTATCCATGTCAGCAGTGATATCCGCACTCCAGTACACACAGCTCACTCCCCAGTATCCATGTCACCAGTGATATCCGCACTCCAGTAATCACAGCTCACTCCCCAGTATCCATGTCACCAGTGATATCCGCACTCCAGTACACACAGCTCACTCCCCAGTATCCATGTCACCAGTGATATCCGCACTCCAGTACACACACCTCACTCCCCGGTATCCATGTCACCAGTGATATATACACTCCAGTACACACAGCTCACTCCCCAGTATCCATGTCACCAGTGATATCCGCACTCCAGTACACACAGCTCACTCCCCTGTATCCACGTCACCAGTGATATCCGCACTCCAGTACACACAGCTCACTCCCCAGTATCCATGTCACCAGTGATATCCGCACTCCAGTACACACCTCACTCCCCAGTATCCATGTCACCAGTGATATATACACTCCAGTACACACAGCTCACTCCCCAGTATCCATGTCACCAGTGATATCTGCACTCCAGTACACACAGCTCACTCCCCAGTATCCACGTTACCAGCCATATCCACAATCCAGTACACACACCTCACTCCCCAGTATCCATGTCACCAGTGATATCTACACTCCAGTACAAACAGCTCACTCCCCAGTATCCATGTCACCAGTGATATCCACACTCCAGTACACACCTCACTCCCCAGTATCCATGTCACCAGTGATATCTACACTCCAGTACACACAGCTCACTCCCCAGTATCCATGTCACCAGTGATATCCGCACTCCAGTACACACAGGTCACTCCCCAGTATCCATGTCACTGGTGATATCCGCACTCCAGTACACACAGCTCACTCCCCAGTATCCATGTCACCAGTGATATCCACACTCCAGTACACACAGCTCACTCGCCAGTATCCATGTCACCAGTGAAATCCGCACTCCAGTACACACACCTCACTCCCCGGTATCCATGTCACCAGTGATATATACACTCCAGTACACACAGCTCACTCCCCAGTATCCATGTCACCAGGGATATATACACTCCAGTACACACATCTCACTCCCCTGTATCCATGTCACCAGTGATATCCGCACTCCAGTACACACAGCTCACTCCCCAGTATCCATGTCACCAGTGATATCTACACTCCAGTACACACAGCTCACTCCCCAGTATCCATGTCACCACTGATATCTGCACTCAAGTAAACACAGCTCACTCCCCAGTATCCATGTCCCCAGTGATATCCGCACTCCAGTACACACAGCTCACTCCCCAGTATCCATGTCACCAGTGATATCCGCACTCCAGTACACACAGCTCACTCCCCAGTATCCATGTCACCAGTGAGATCCGCACTCCAGTACACACATCTCTCTCCCCAGTATCCATGTCACCAGTGAGATCCACACTCCAGTACACACAGCTCACTCCCCAGTAACCATGTCACCAGTGATATCCGCACTCCAGTACACACAGCTCACTCCCCAGTATCCATGTCACCAGTGAGATCCGCACTCCAGTACACACAGCTCACTCCCCAGTATCCATGTCACCAGTGATATCCGCACTCCAGTACACACAGCTCACTCCCCAGTATCCATGTCACCAGTGATATCCACACTCCAGTACACACAGCTCACTCCCCAGTATCCATGTCACCGGTTATATCCGCACTCCAGTACACACAGCTCACTCCCCAGTATCCATGTCACCAGTGATATCCACACTCCAGTACACACAGCTCACTCCCCAGTATCCATGTCACCAGTGAAATCCGCACTCCAGTACACACAGCTCACTCCCCAGTATCCATGTCACCAGTGATGTCCGCACTCCAGTACTCACAGCTCACTCCCCAGTATCCATGTCACCAGTGATATCCGCACTCCAGTACACACAGCTCACTCCCCAGTATCCATGTCACCAGTGATATCCGCACTCCAGTACACACACCTCACTCCCCGGTATCCATGTCACCAGTGATATATACACTCCAGTACACACAGCTCACTCCCCAGTATCCATGTCACCAGTGATATCCGCACTCCAGTACACACAGCTCACTCCCCAGTATCCATGTCACCAGTGATATATACACTCCAGTACACACAGCTCACTCCTCTGTATCCTTGTCACCAGTGATATCCGCACTCCAGTACACACCTCACTCCCCGGTATCCATGTCACCAGTGATATATACACTCCAGTAGACACAGCTCACTCCCCAGTATCCATGTCACCAGTGATATCCACACTCCAGTACACACAGCTCACTCCCCAGTATCCATGTCACCGGTGATATCCGCACTCCAGTAAACACAGCTCACTCCCCAGTATTCATGTCACCAGTGAGTTCCACACTCCAGTACACACAGCTCACTCCCCAGTATCCATGTCACCAGTGAGATCCGCACTCCAGTACACACAGCTCACTCCCCAGTATCCATGTCACCAGTGAAATCCGCACTCCAGTACACACACCTTACTCCCCGGTATCCATGTCACCAGTGATATATACACTCCAGTACACACAGCTCACTCCCCAGTATCCATGTCACCAGTGATATATACACTCCAGTACACACAGCTCACTCCTCTGTATCCTTGTCACCAGTGATATCCTTACTCCAGTACACACAGCTCACTCCCCAGTATCCATGTCACCAGTGATATCCGCACTCCAGTACACACCTCACTCCCCAGTATCCATGTCACCAGTGATATATACTCTCCAGTACACACAGCTCACTCCCCAGTATCCATGTCACCAGTGAGATCCACACTCCAGTACACACAGCTCACTCCCCAGTATCCATGTCACCGGTGATATCCGCACTCCAGTACACACAGCTCACTCCCCAGTATCCATGTCACCGGTGATATCCGCACTCCAGTAGACACACCTCACTCCCCAGTATCCATGTCACCAGTGATATATACACTCCAGTACACACAGCTCACTCCTCTGTATCCTTGTCACCAGTGATATCCTTACTCCAGTACACACAGCTCACTCCCCAGTATCCATGTCACCAGTGATATCCGCACTCCAGTACACACCTCACTCCCCAGTATCCATGTCACCAGTGATATATACACTCCAGTACACACAGCTCACTCCCCAGTATCCATGTCACCAGTGAGATCCACACTCCAGTACACACAGCTCACTCCCCAGTATCCATGTCACCGGTGATATCCGCACTCCAGTACACACAGCTCACTCCCCAGTATCCATGTCACCGGTGATATCCGCACTCCAGTAGACACACCTCACTCCCCAGTATCCATGTCACCAGTGATATCCACACTCGAGTACACACAGCTCACTCCCCATTATCCATGTCACCGGTGATATCCGCACTCCAGTAAACACAGCTCACTCCCCAGTATCCATGTCACCAGTGAGTTCCACACTCCAGTACACACAGCTCACTCCCCAGTATCCATGTCACCAGTGAGATCCACACTCCAGTACACACAGCTCACTCCCCAGTATCCATGTCACCGGTGAGATCCGCACTCCAGTACACACAGCTCACTCCCCAGTATCCATGTCACCGGTGATATCCGCACTCCAGTACACACAGCTCACTCCCCAGTATCCATGTCACCGGTGATATCCGCACTCCAGTACACACAGCTCACTCCCCAGTATCCATGTCACCGGTGATATCCACACTCCAGTACACACAGCTCACTCCCCAGTATCCATGTCACCGGTTATATCCGCACTCCAGTACACACAGCTCACTCCCCAGTATCCATGTCACCAGTGATATCCACACTCCAGTACACACAGCTCACTCCCCAGTATCCATGTCACCAGTGATATCCGCACTCCAGTACACACAGCTCACTCCCCAGTATCCATGTCACCAGTGATATCCGCACTCCAGTACACACACCTCACTCCCCAGTATCCATGTCCCCAGTGATATCCGCACTCCAGTACACACAGCTCACTCCCCAGTATCCATGTCACCAGTGATATCCGCACTCCAGTACACACAGCTCACTCCCCAGTATCCATGTCACCAGTGATATCCGCACTCCAGTACACACAGCTCACTCCCCAGTATCCATGTCACCAGTGAGATCCGCACTCCATTACACACAGCTCACTCCCCAGTATCCATGTCACCAGTGATATCCACACTCCAGTACACACAGCTCACTCCCCAGTATCCATGTCAGCAGTGATATCCGCACTCCAGTACACACAGCTCACTCCCCAGTATCCATGTCACCAGTGATATCCGCACTCCAGTAATCACAGCTCACTCCCCAGTATCCATGTCACCAGTGATATCCGCACTCCAGTACACACAGCTCACTCCCCAGTATCCATGTCACCAGTGATATCCGCACTCCAGTACACACACCTCACTCCCCGGTATCCATGTCACCAGTGATATATACACTCCAGTACACACAGCTCACTCCCCAGTATCCATGTCACCAGTGATATCCGCACTCCAGTACACACAGCTCACTCCCCTGTATCCACGTCACCAGTGATATCCGCACTCCAGTACACACAGCTCACTCCCCAGTATCCATGTCACCAGTGATATCCGCACTCCAGTACACACCTCACTCCCCAGTATCCATGTCACCAGTGATATATACACTCCAGTACACACAGCTCACTCCCCAGTATCCATGTCACCAGTGATATCTGCACTCCAGTACACACAGCTCACTCCCCAGTATCCACGTTACCAGCCATATCCACAATCCAGTACACACACCTCACTCCCCAGTATCCATGTCACCAGTGATATCTACACTCCAGTACAAACAGCTCACTCCCCAGTATCCATGTCACCAGTGATATCCACACTCCAGTACACACCTCACTCCCCAGTATCCATGTCACCAGTGATATCTACACTCCAGTACACACAGCTCACTCCCCAGTATCCATGTCACCAGTGATATCCGCACTCCAGTACACACAGGTCACTCCCCAGTATCCATGTCACTGGTGATATCCGCACTCCAGTACACACAGCTCACTCCCCAGTATCCATGTCACCAGTGATATCCACACTCCAGTACACACAGCTCACTCGCCAGTATCCATGTCACCAGTGAAATCCGCACTCCAGTACACACACCTCACTCCCCGGTATCCATGTCACCAGTGATATATACACTCCAGTACACACAGCTCACTCCCCAGTATCCATGTCACCAGGGATATATACACTCCAGTACACACATCTCACTCCCCTGTATCCATGTCACCAGTGATATCCGCACTCCCGTACACACAGCTCACTCCCCAGTATCCACGTCACCAGTGATATCCGCACTCCAGTACACACAGCTCACTCCCCAGTATCCACGTCCCCAGTGATATCCGCACTCCAGTACACACAGCTCTCTCCCCAGTATCCACGTCACCAGTGATATCCGCACTCCAGTACACACAGCTCACTCCCCAGTATCCACGTCACCAGTGATATCCGCACTCCAGTACACACAGCTCACTCCCCAGTATCCACGTCACCAGTGATATCCGCACTCCAGTACACACAGCTCACTCCCCAGTATCCATGTCACCAGTGAGATCCGCACTCCAGTACACACATCTCACTCCCCAGTATCCATGTCACCAGTGATATCCGCACTCCAGTACACACAGCTCACTCCCCAGTATCCATGTCACCAGTGAGATCCGCACTCCAGTACACACAGCTCACTCCCCAGTATCCATGTCACCAGTGAAATTCGCACTCCAGTACACACACCTTACTCCCCGGTATCCATGTCACCAGTGATATATACACTCCAGTACACACAGCTCACTCCCCAGTATCCATGTCACCAGTGATATATACACTCCAGTACACACAGCTCACTCCTCTGTATCCTTGTCACCAGTGATATCCTTACTCCAGTACACACAGCTCACTCCCCAGTATCCATGTCACCAGTGATATCCGCACTCCAGTACACACCTCACAACCCAGTATCCATGTCACCAGTGATATATACACTCCAGTACACACAGCTCACTCCCCAGTATCCATGTCACCAGTGAGATCCACACTCCAGTACACACAGCTCACTCCCCAGTATCCATGTCACCGGTGATATCCGCACTCCAGTACACACAGCTCACTCCCCAGTATCCATGTCACCGGTGATATCCGCACTCCAGTAAACACAGCTCACTCCCCAGTATCCATGTCACCAGTGAGTTCCACACTCCAGTACACACAGCTCACTCCCCAGTATCCATGTCACCAGTGAGATCCACACTCCAGTACACACAGCTCACTCCCCAGTATCCATGTCACCGGTGAGATCCGCACTCCAGTACACACAGCTCACTCCCCAGTATCCATGTCACCGGTGATATCCGCACTCCAGTACACACAGCTCACTCCCCAGTATCCATGTCACCAGTGATATCCACACTCGAGTACACACAGCTCACTCCCCATTATCCATGTCACCGGTGATATCCGCACTCCAGTAAACACAGCTCACTCCCCAGTATCCATGTCACCAGTGAGTTCCACACTCAAGTACACACAGCTCACTCCCCAGTATCCATGTCACCAGTGAGATCCACACTCCAGTACACACAGCTCACTCCCCAGTATCCATGTCACCGGTGAGATCCGCACTCCAGTACACACAGCTCACTCCCCAGTATCCATGTCACCGGTGATATCCGCACTCCAGTACACACAGCTCACTCCCCAGTATCCATGTCACCGGTGATATCCGCACTCCAGTACACACAGCTCACTCCCCAGTATCCATGTCACCGGTGATATCCGCACTCCAGTACACACAGCTCACTCCCCAGTATCCATGTCACCGGTTATATCCGCACTCCAGTACACACAGCTCACTCCCCAGTATCCATGTCACCAGTGATATCCACACTCCAGTACACACAGCTCACTCCCCAGTATCCATGTCACCAGTGATATCCGCACTCCAGTACACACAGCTCACTCCCCAGTATCCATGTCACCAGTGATATCCGCACTCCAGTACACACACCTCACTCCCCAGTATCCATGTCCCCAGTGATATCCGCACTCCAGTACACACAGCTCACTCCCCAGTATCCATGTCACCAGTGATATCCGCACTCCAGTACACACAGCTCACTCCCCAGTATCCATGTCACCAGTGATATCCGCACTCCAGTACACACAGCTCACTCCCCAGTATCCATGTCACCAGTGAGATCCGCACTCCATTACACACAGCTCACTCCCCAGTATCCATGTCACCAGTGATATCCACACTCCAGTACACACAGCTCACTCCCCAGTATCCATGTCAGCAGTGATATCCGCACTCCAGTACACACAGCTCACTCCCCAGTATCCATGTCACCAGTGATATCCGCACTCCAGTAATCACAGCTCACTCCCCAGTATCCATGTCACCAGTGATATCCGCACTCCAGTACACACAGCTCACTCCCCAGTATCCATGTCACCAGTGATATCCGCACTCCAGTACACACACCTCACTCCCCGGTATCCATGTCACCAGTGATATATACACTCCAGTACACACAGCTCACTCCCCAGTATCCACGTTACCAGCCATATCCACAATCCAGTACACACACCTCACTCCCCAGTATCCATGTCACCAGTGATATCTACACTCCAGTACAAACAGCTCACTCCCCAGTATCCATGTCACCAGTGATATCCACACTCCAGTACACACCTCACTCCCCAGTATCCATGTCACCAGTGATATCTACACTCCAGTACACACAGCTCACTCCCCAGTATCCATGTCACCAGTGATATCCGCACTCCAGTACACACAGGTCACTCCCCAGTATCCATGTCACTGGTGATATCCGCACTCCAGTACACACAGCTCACTCCCCAGTATCCATGTCACCAGTGATATCCACACTCCAGTACACACAGCTCACTCGCCAGTATCCATGTCACCAGTGAAATCCGCACTCCAGTACACACACCTCACTCCCCGGTATCCATGTCACCAGTGATATATACACTCCAGTACACACAGCTCACTCCCCAGTATCCATGTCACCAGGGATATATACACTCCAGTACACACATCTCACTCCCCTGTATCCATGTCACCAGTGATATCCGCACTCCAGTACACACAGCTCACTCCCCAGTATCCATGTCACCAGTGATATCTACACTCCAGTACACACAGCTCACTCCCCAGTATCCATGTCACCACTGATATCTGCACTCAAGTAAACACAGCTCACTCCCCAGTATCCATGTCCCCAGTGATATCCGCACTCCAGTACACACAGCTCACTCCCCAGTATCCATGTCACCAGTGATATCCGCACTCCAGTACACACAGCTCACTCCCCAGTATCCATGTCACCAGTGAGATCCGCACTCCAGTACACACATCTCTCTCCCCAGTATCCATGTCACCAGTGAGATCCACACTCCAGTACACACAGCTCACTCCCCAGTAACCATGTCACCAGTGATATCCGCACTCCAGTACACACAGCTCACTCCCCAGTATCCATGTCACCAGTGAGATCCGCACTCCAGTACACACAGCTCACTCCCCAGTATCCATGTCACCAGTGATATCCGCACTCCAGTACACACAGCTCACTCCCCAGTATCCATGTCACCAGTGATATCCACACTCCAGTACACACAGCTCACTCCCCAGTATCCATGTCACCGGTTATATCCGCACTCCAGTACACACAGCTCACTCCCCAGTATCCATGTCACCAGTGATATCCACACTCCAGTACACACAGCTCACTCCCCAGTATCCATGTCACCAGTGAAATCCGCACTCCAGTACACACAGCTCACTCCCCAGTATCCATGTCACCAGTGATGTCCGCACTCCAGTACTCACAGCTCACTCCCCAGTATCCATGTCACCAGTGATATCCGCACTCCAGTACACACAGCTCACTCCCCAGTATCCATGTCACCAGTGATATCCGCACTCCAGTACACACACCTCACTCCCCGGTATCCATGTCACCAGTGATATATACACTCCAGTACACACAGCTCACTCCCCAGTATCCATGTCACCAGTGATATCCGCACTCCAGTACACACAGCTCACTCCCCAGTATCCATGTCACCAGTGATATCCGCACTCCAGTACACACAGCTCACTCCCCTGTATCCACGTAACCAGTGATATCCGCACTCCAGTACACACAGCTCACTCCCCAGTATCCATGTCACCAGTGAGATCCGCACTCCAGTACACACAGCTCACTCCCCAGTATCCATGTCACCAGTGAAATCCGCACTCCAGTACACACACCTTACTCCCCGGTATCCATGTCACCAGTGATATATACACTCCAGTACACACAGCTCACTCCCCAGTATCCATGTCACCAGTGATATATACACTCCAGTACACACAGCTCACTCCTCTGTATCCTTGTCACCAGTGATATCCGCACTCCAGTACACACCTCACTCCCCGGTATCCATGTCACCAGTGATATATACACTCCAGTAGACACAGCTCACTCCCCAGTATCCATGTCACCAGTGATATCCACACTCCAGTACACACAGCTCACTCCCCAGTATCCATGTCACCGGTGATATCCGCACTCCAGTAAACACAGCTCACTCCCCAGTATCCATGTCACCAGTGAGTTCCACACTCCAGTACACACAGCTCACTCCCCAGTATCCATGTCACCAGTGATATATACACTCCAGTACACACAGCTCACTCCTCTGTATCCTTGTCACCAGTGATATCCTTACTCCAGTACACACAGCTCACTCCCCAGTATCCATGTCACCAGTGATATCCGCACTCCAGTACACACCTCACTCCCCAGTATCCATGTCACCAGTGATATATACTCTCCAGTACACACAGCTCACTCCCCAGTATCCATGTCACCAGTGAGATCCACACTCCAGTACACACAGCTCACTCCCCAGTATCCATGTCACCGGTGATATCCGCACTCCAGTACACACAGCTCACTCCCCAGTATCCATGTCACCGGTGATATCCGCACTCCAGTAGACACACCTCACTCCCCAGTATCCATGTCACCAGTGATATCCACACTCCAGTACACACAGCTCACTCCCCATTATCCATGTCACCGGTGATATCCGCACTCCAGTAAACACAGCTCACTCCCCAGTATCCATGTCACCAGTGAGTTCCACACTCCAGTACACACAGCTCACTCCCCAGTATCCATGTCACCAGTGAGATCCACACTCCAGTACACACAGCTCACTCCCCAGTATCCATGTCACCGGTGAGATCCGCACTCCAGTACACACAGCTCACTTCCCAGTATCCATGTCACCGGTGATATCCGCACTCCAGTACACACAGCTCACTCCCCAGTATCCATGTCACCGGTGATATCCGCACTCCAGTACACACAGCTCTCTCCCCAGTATCCATGTCACCGGTGATATCCACACTCCAGTACACACAGCTCACTCCCCAGTATCCATGTCACCGGTTATATCCGCACTCCAGTACACACAGCTCACTCCCCAGTATCCATGTCACCAGTGATATCCACACTCCAGTACACACAGCTCACTCCCCAGTATCCATGTCACCAGTGATATCCGCACTCCAGTACACACAGCTCACTCCCCAGTATCCATGTCACCAGTGATATCCGCACTCCAGTACACACAACTCACTCCCCAGTATCCATGTCCCCAGTGATATCCGCACTCCAGTACACACAGCTCACTCCCCAGTATCCATGTCACCAGTGATATCCGCACTCCAGTACACACAGCTCACTCCCCAGTATCCATGTCACCAGTGATATCCGCACTCCAGTACACACAGCTCACTCCCCAGTATCCATGTCACCAGTGAGATCCGCACTCCATTACACACAGCTCACTCCCCAGTATCCATGTCACCAGTGATATCCACACTCCAGTACACACAGCTCACTCCCCAGTATCCATGTCAGCAGTGATATCCGCACTCCAGTACACACAGCTCACTCCCCAGTATCCATGTCACCAGTGATATCCGCACTCCAGTAATCACAGCTCACTCCCCAGTATCCATGTCACCAGTGATATCCGCACTCCAGTACACACAGCTCACTCCCCAGTATCCATGTCACCAGTGATATCCGCACTCCAGTACACACACCTCACTCCCCGGTATCCATGTCACCAGTGATATATACACTCCAGTACACACAGCTCACTCCCCAGTATCCATGTCACCAGTGATATCCGCACTCCAGTACACACAGCTCACTCCCCAGTATCCATGTCACCAGTGATATCCGCACTCCAGTACACACCTCACTCCCCAGTATCCATGTCACCAGTGATATATACACTCCAGTACACACAGCTCACTCCCCAGTATCCATGTCACCAGTGATATCTGCACTCCAGTACACACAGCTCACTCCCCAGTATCCACGTTACCAGCCATATCCACAATCCAGTACACACACCTCACTCCCCAGTATCCATGTCACCAGTGATATCTACACTCCAGTACAAACAGCTCACTCCCCAGTATCCATGTCACCAGTGATATCCACACTCCAGTACACACCTCACTCCCCAGTATCCATGTCACCAGTGATATCTACACTCCAGTACACACAGCTCACTCCCCAGTATCCATGTCACCAGTGATATCCGCACTCCAGTACACACAGCTCACTCCCCAGTATCCATGTCACTGGTGATATCCGCACTCCAGTACACACAGCTCACTCCCCAGTATCCATGTCACCAGTGATATCCACACTCCAGTACACACAGCTCACTCGCCAGTATCCATGTCACCAGTGAAATCCGCACTCCAGTACACACACCTCACTCCCCGGTATCCATGTCACCAGTGATATATACACTCCAGTACACACAGCTCACTCCCCAGTATCCATGTCACCAGGGATATATACACTCCAGTACACACATCTCACTCCCCTGTATCCATGTCACCAGTGATATCCGCACTCCAGTACACACAGCTCACTCCCCAGTATCCATGTCACCAGTGATATCTACATTCCAGTACACACAGCTCACTCCCCAGTATCCATGTCACCACTGATATCTGCACTCAAGTAAACACAGCTCACTCCCCAGTATCCATGTCCCCAGTGATATCCGCACTCCAGTACACACAGCTCACTCCCCAGTATCCATGTCACCAGTGATATCCGCACTCCAGTACACACAGCTCACTCCCCAGTATCCATGTCACCAGTGAGATCCGCACTCCAGTACACACATCTCTCTCCCCAGTATCCATGTCACCAGTGAGATCCACACTCCAGTACACACAGCTCACTCCCCAGTAACCATGTCACCAGTGATATCCGCACTCCAGTACACACAGCTCACTCCCCAGTATCCATGTCACCAGTGAGATCCGCACTCCAGTACACACAGCTCACTCCCCAGTATCCATGTCACCAGTGATATCCGCACTCCAGTACACACAGCTCACTCCCCAGTATCCATGTCACCAGTGATATCCACACTCCAGTACACACAGCTCACTCCCCAGTATCCATGTCACCGGTTATATCCGCACTCCAGTACACACAGCTCACTCCCCAGTATCCATGTCACCAGTGATATCCACACTCCAGTACACACAGCTCACTCCCCAGTATCCATGTCACCAGTGATATCCGCACTCCAGTACACACAGCTCACTCCCCAGTATCCATGTCACCAGTGATATCCGCACTCCAGTACACACACCTCACTCCCCAGTATCCATGTCCCCAGTGATATCCGCACTCCAGTACACACAGCTCACTCCCCAGTATCCATGTCCCCAGTGATATCCGCACTCCAGTACACAGCTCACTCCCCAGTATCCATGTCACCAGTGATATCCGCACTCCAGTACACACAGCTCACTCCCCAGTATCCATGTCACCAGTGATATCCGCACTCCAGTACACACAGCTCACTCCCCAGTATCCATGTCACCAGTGATATCCACACTCCAGTACACACAGCTCACTCCCCAGTATCCATGTCACCAGTGATATCCGCACTCCAGTACACACAGCTCACTCCCCAGTATCCATGTCACCAGTGAAATCCGCACTCCAGTACACACAGCTCACTCCCCAGTATCCATGTCACCAGTGATGTCCGCACTCCAGTACTCACAGCTCACTCCCCAGTATCCATGTCACCAGTGATATCCGCACTCCAGTACACACAGCTCACTCCCCAGTATCCATGTCACCAGTGATATCCGCACTCCAGTACACACACCTCACTCCCCGGTATCCATGTCACCAGTGATATATACACTCCAGTACACACAGCTCACTCCCCAGTATCCATGTCACCAGTGATATCCGCACTCCAGTACACACAGCTCACTCCCCAGTATCCATGTCACCAGTGATATCCGCACTCCAGTACACACAGCTCACTCCCCTGTATCCACGTAACCAGTGATATCCGCACTCCAGTACACACAGCTCACTCCCCAGTATCCATGTCACCAGTGATATCCGCACTCCAGTACACACCTCACTCCCCGGTATCCATGTCACCAGTGATATATACACTCCAGTAGACACAGCTCACTCCCCAGTATCCATGTCACCAGTGATATCCACACTCCAGTACACACAGCTCACTCCCCAGTATCCATGTCACCGGTGATATCCGCACTCCAGTAAACACAGCTCACTCCCCAGTATCCATGTCACCAGTGAGTTCCACACTCCAGTACACACAGCTCACTCCCCAGTATCCATGTCACCAGTGAGATCCACACTCCAGTACACACAGCTCACTCCCCAGTATCCATGTCACCGGTGAGATCCGCACTCCAGTACACACAGCTCACTCCCCAGTATCCATGTCACCGGTGATATCCACACTCCAGTACACACAGCTCACTCCCCAGTATCCATGTCACCAGTGATATCCACACTCCAGTACACACAGCTCACTCCCCAGTATCCATGTCACCAGTGATATCTACACTCCAGTACACACACCTCACTCCCAGTATCCATGTCACCAGTGATATCTACACTCCAGTACACACAGCTCACTCCCCAGTATCCATGTCACCACTGATATCTGCACTCCAGTAAACACAGCTCACTCCCCAGTATCCATGTCCCCAGTGATATCCGCACTCCAGTACACACAGCTCACTCCCCAGTATCCATGTCACCAGTGATATCCGCACTCCAGTACACACAGCTCACTCCCCAGTATCCATGTCACCAGTGAGATCCGCAGTCCAGTACACACATCTCTCTCCCCAGTATCCATGTCACCAGTGAGATCCACACTCCAGTACACACAGCTCACTCCCCAGTATCCATGTCACCAGTGAGATCCACACTCCAGTACACACAGCTCACTCCCCAGTATCCATGTCACCAGTGATATCCGCACTCCAGTACACACAGTTCACTCCCCAGTATCCATGTCACCAGTGATATATACACTCCAGTACACACAGCTCACTCCCCAGTATCCATGTCACCAGTGATATCCGCACTCCAGTACACACAGCTCACTCCCCTGTATCCACGTCACCAGTGATATCCGCACTCCAGTACACACAGCTCACTCCCCAGTATCCATGTCACCAGTGATATCCGCACTCCAGTACACACCTCACTCCCCAGTATCCATGTCACCAGTGATATATACACTCCAGTACACACAGCTCACTCCCCAGTATCCATGTCACCAGTGATATCTGCACTCCAGTACACACTGCTCACTCCCCAGTATCCATTTCACCAGTTTTATCCACACTCCAGTACACACAGCTCACTCCCCAGTATCCATGTCACCAGTGATATCTACACTCCAGTACACACAGCTCACTCCCCAGTATCCATGTCACCAGTGATATCCGCACTCCAGTACACACAGCTCACTCCCCAGTATCCATGTCACCGGTGATATCCGCACTCCAGTACACACAGCTCACTTCCCAGTATCCATGTCACCAGTGATATCCACACTCCAGTACACACAGCTCACTCCCCAGTATCCATGTCACCAGTGATATCCGCACTCCAGTACACACCTCACTCCCCAGTATCCATGTCACCATTGATATATACACTCCAGTACACACAGCTCACTCCCCAGTATCCATGTCACCAGTGAGATCCACACTCCAGTACACACAGCTCACTCCCCAGGATCCATGTCACCGGTGATATCCGCACTCCAGTACACACAGCTCACTCCCCAGTATCCATGTCACCGGTTATATCTGCACTCCAGTACACACACCTCACTCCCCAGTATCCATGTCACCAGTGATATCCACACTCCAGTACACACAGCTCACTCCCCTGTATCCACGTCACCAGTGATATCCGCACTCCAGTACACACAGCTCACTCCCCAGTATCCATGTCACCGGTGATATCTGCACTCCAGTACACACAGCTCACTCCCCAGTATCCATGTCACCAGTGATATCCACACTCCAGTACACACAGCTCACTCCCCAGTATCCATGTCACCGGTGATATCCGCACTCCAGTACACACAGCTCACTCCCCAGTATCCATGTCACCAGTGAGATCCACACTCCAGTACACACAGCTCACTCCCCAGTATCCATGTCACCAGTGAGATCCACACTCCAGTACACACAGCTCACTCCCCAGTATCCATGTCACCGGTGATATCCGCACTCCAGTACACACAGCTCACTCCCCAGTATCCATGTCACCGGTGATATCCGCACTCCAGTACAGACAGCTCACTACCCAGTATCCATGTCACCGGAGATATCCGCACTCCAGTACACACAGCTCACTCCCCAGTATCCATGTCACCGGTGATATCCGCACTCCAATACACACAGCTCACTCCCCAGTATCCATGTCACCGGTGATATCCGCACTCCAGTACACACAGCTCACTCCCCAGTACCATGTCACCAGTGATATCCGCACACCAGTACACACAGCTCACTCCCCAGTATCCATGTCACCAGTGATATCCACACTCCAGTACACACAGCTCACTCCCCAGTATCCATGTCACCAGTGATATCCACACTCCCGTACACACAGCTCACTCCCCAGTATCCACGTCACCAGTGATATCCGCACTCCAGTACACACAGCTCACTCCCCAGTATCCACGTCCCCAGTGATATCCGCACTCCAGTACACACAGCTCACTCCCCAGTATCCACGTCACCAGTGATATCCGCACTCCAGTACACACAGCTCACTCCCCAGTATCCACGTCACCAGTGATATCCGCACTCCAGTACACACAGCTCACTCCCCAGTATCCACGTCACCAGTGATATCCGCACTCCAGTACACACAGCTCACTCCCCAGTATCCATGTCACCAGTGAGATCCGCACTCCAGTACACACAGCTCACTCCCCAGTATCCATGTCACCAGTGATATCCACACTCCAGTACACACAGCTCACTCCCCAGTATCCATGTCACCAGTGATATCCTCACTCCAGTACACACAGCTCACTCCCCAGTATCCATGTCACCAGTGAGATCCGCACTCCAGTACACACAGCTCACTCCCCAGTATCCATGTCACCAGTGAAATCCGCACTCCAGTACACACACCTCACTCCCCGGTATCCATGTCACCAGTGATATATACACTCCAGTACACACAGCTCACTCCCCAGTATCCATGTCACCAGTGATATATACACTCCAGTACACACAGCTCACTCCTCTGTATCCATGTCACCAGTGATATCCTTACTCCAGTACACACAGCTCTCTCCCCAGTATCCATGTCACCAGTGAAATCCGCACTCCAGTACACACCTCACTCCCCAGTATCCATGTCACCAGTGATATATACACTCCAGTACACACAGCTCACTCCCCAGTATCCATGTCACCAGTGAGATCCACACTCCAGTACACACAGCTCACTCCCCAATATCCATGTCACCGGTGATATCCGCACTCCAGTACACACAGCTCACTCCCCAGTATCCATGTCACTGGTGATATCCGCACTCCAGTACACACAGCTCACTCCCCAGTATCCATGTCACCAGTGATATCCACACTCCAGTAAACACAGCTCACTCGCCAGTATCCATGTCACCAGTGAAATCCGCACTCCAGTACTCACACCTCACTCCCCGGTATCCATGTCACCAGTGATATATACACTCCAGTACACACAGCTCACTCCCCAGTATCCATGTCACCAGGGATATATACACTCCAGTACACACATCTCACTCCCCTGTATCCATGTCACCAGTGATATCCGCACTCCAGTACACACAGCTCACTCCCCAGTATCCATGTCACCAGTGATATCTACACTCCAGTACACACAGCTCACTCCCCAGTATCCATGTCACCAGTGATATCTACACTCCAGTACACACAGCTCACTCCCCAGTATCCATGTCACCAGTGATATCTACACTCCAGTACACACAGCTCACTCCCCAGTATCCATGTCCCCAGTGATATCCGCACTCCAGTACACACAGCTCACTCCCCAGTATCCATGTCACCAGTGATATCCGCACTCCAGTACACACAGCTCACTCCCCAGTATCCATGTCACCAGTGAGATCCGCACTCCAGTACACACATCTCTCTCCCCAGTATCCTTGTCACCAGTGAGATCCACACTCCAGTACACACAGCTCACTCCCCAGTAACCATGTCACCAGTGATATCCGCACTCCAGTACACACAGCTCACTCCCCAGTATCCATGTCACCAGTGAGATCCGCACTCCAGTACACACAGCTCACTCCCCAGTATCCATGTCACCAGTGATATCCGCACTCCAGTACACACAGCTCACTCCCCAGTATCCATGTCACCAGTGATATCCGCACTCCAGTACACACAGCTCACTCCCCAGTATCCATGTCACCAGTGATATGCACACTCCAGTACACACAGCTCACTCCCCAGTATCCATCTCACCGGTGATATCCACACTCCAGTACACACAGCTCACTCCCCAGTATCCATGTCACCTGTTATATCCGCACTCCAGTACACACAGCTCACTCCCCAGTATCCATGTCACCAGTGATATCCGCAATCCAGTACACACAGCTCACTCCCCAGTATCCATGTCACCAGTGATATCCGCACTCCAGTACACACAGCTCACTCCCCAGTATCCATGTCCCCAGTGATATCCGCACTCCAGTACACACACCTCACTCCCCAGTATCCATGTCCCTAGTGATATCCGCACTCCAGTACACACAGCTCACTCCCCAGTATCCATGTCCCTAGTGATATCCGCACTCCAGTACACACAGCTCACTCCCCAGTATCCATGTCACCAGTGATATCCGCACTCCAGTACACACAGCTCACTCCCCAGTATCCATGTCACCAGTGAGATCCGCACTCCAGTACACACAGCTCACTCCCCAGTATCCATGTCACCAGTGATATCCACACTCCAGTACACACAGCTCACTCCCCAGTATCCATGTCATCAGTGATATCCGCACTCCAGTACACACAGCTCACTCCCCAGTATTCATGTCACCAGTGAAATCCGCACTCCAGTACACACAGCTCACTCCCCAGTATCCATGTCACCAGTGATATCCACACTCCAGTACTCACAGCTCACTCCCCAGTATCCATGTCACCAGTGATATCCGCACTCCAGTACACACACCTCACTCCCCGGTATCCATGTCACCAGTGATATATACACTCCAGTACACACAGCTCACTCCCCAGTATCCATGTCACCAGTGAGATCCACACTCCAGTACACACAGCTCACTCCCCAGTATCCATGTCACCGGTGAGATCCGCACTCCAGTACACACAGCTCACTCCCCAGTATCCATGTCACCGGTGATATCCACACTCCAGTACACACAGCTCACTCCCCAGTATCCATGTCACCAGTGAAATCCACACTCCAGTACACACAGCTCACTCCCCAGTATCCTTGTCACCAGTGATATCTACACTCCAGTACACACACCTCACTCCCAGTATCCATGTCACCAGTGATATCTACACTCCAGTACACACAGCTCACTCCCCAGTATCCATGTCACCACTGATATCTGCACTCCAGTAAACACAGCTCACTCCCCAGTATCCATGTCCCCAGTGATATCCGCACTCCAGTACACACAGCTCACTCCCCAGTATCCATGTCACCAGTGATATCCGCACTCCAGTACACACAGCTCACTCCCCAGTATCCATGTCACCAGTGAGATCCGCACTCCAGTACACACATCTCTCTCCCCAGTATCCATGTCACCAGTGAGATCCGCACTCCAGTACACACATCTCTCTCCCCAGTATCCATGTCACCAGTGATATCCGCACTCCAGTACACACATCTCTCTCCCCAGTATCCATGTCACCAGTGATATCCGCACTCCAGTACACACAGCTCACTCCCCAGTATCCATGTCACCGGTGATATCCGCACTCCAGTACACACAGCTCACTCCCCAGTATCCATGTCACCGGTGATATCCGCACTCCAGTACACACAGCTCACTCCCCAGTATCCATGTCACCGGTGATATCCGCACTCCAGTACACACAGCTCACTCCCCAGTATCCATGTCACCAGTGAGATCCGCACTCCAGTACACAAATCTCTCTCCCCAGTATCCATGTCACCAGTGAGATCCACACTCCAGTACACACAGCTCACTCCCCAGTATCCATGTCACCGGTGATATCCGCACTCCAGTACACACAGCTCACTCCCCAGTATCCATGTCACCGGTGATATCCGCACTCCAGTACACACAGCTCACTCCCCAGTATCCATGTCACCGGTGATATCCACACTCCAGTACACACAGCTCACTCCCCAGTATCCATGTCACCGGTGATATCCGCACTCCAGTACACACAGCTCACTCCCCAGTATCCATGTCACCAGTGAGATCCACACTCCAGTACACACAGCTCACTCCCCAGTATCCATGTCACCAGTGAGATCTGCACTCCAGTACACACAGCTCACTCCCCAGTATCCATGTCACCAGTGAGATCCACACTCCAGTACACACAGCTCACTCCCCAGTATCCATGTCACCGGTGATATCCGCACTCCAGTACACACAGCTCACTCCCCAGTATCCATGTCACCGGTGATATCCGCACTCCAGTACAGACAGCTCACTCTCCAGTATCCATGTCACCGGAGATATCCGCACTCCAGTACACACAGCCCACTCCCCAGTATCCATGTCACCAGTGATATCCACACTCCAGTATACACAGCTCACTCCCCAGTATCCACGTCACCAGTGATATCCACACTCCCGTACACACAGCTCACTCCCCAGTATCCACGTCACCAGTGATATCCGCACTCCAGTACACACAGCTCACTCCCCAGTATCCACGTCCCCAGTGATATCCGCACTCCAGTACACACAGCTCACTCCCCAGTATCCAAGTCACCAGTGACATCCGCACTCCAGTACACACAGCTCACTCCCCAGTATCCAAGTCACCAGTGACATCCGCACTCCAGTACACACAGCTCACTCCCCAGTATCCACGTCACCAGTGATATCCGCACTCCAGTACACACAGCTCACTCCCCAGTATCCATGTCACCAGTGAGATCCGCACTCCAGTACACACATCTCACTCCCCAGTATCCATGTCACCAGTGATATCCACACTCCAGTACACACAGCTCACTCCCCAGTATCCATGTCACCAGTGATATCCGCACTCCAGTACACACAGCTCACTCCCCAGTATCCATGTCACCAGTGAGATCCGCACTCCAGTACACACAGCTCACTCCCCAGTATCCATGTCACCAGTGAAATCCGCACTCCAGTACACACACCTCACTCACCGGTATCCATGTCACCAGTGATATATACACTCCAGTACACACAGCTCACTCCCCAGTATTCATGTCACCAGTGATATATACACTCCAGTACACACACTCACTCCTCTGTATCCATGTCACCAGTGATATCCTTACTCCAGTACACACAGCTCACTCCCCAGTATCCATGTCACCAGTGATATCCGCACTCCAGTACACACCTCACTCCCCAGTATCCATGTCACCAGTGATATATACACTCCAGTACACACAGCTCACTCCCCAGTATCCATGTCACCAGTGAGATCCACACTCCAGTACACACAGCTCACTGCCCAGTATCCATGTCACCGGTGATATCCGCACTCCAGTACACACAGCTCACTCCCCAGTATCCATGTCACCGGTGATATCTGCACTCCAGTACACACACCTCACTCCCCAGTATCCATGTCACCAGTGATATCCACACTCCAGTACACACACCTCACTCCCCAGTATCCATGTCACCGGTGATATCCGCACTCCAGTACACACACCTCACTCCCCAGTATCCATGTCACCAGTGATATCCACACTCCAGTACACACAGCTCACTCCCCAGTATCCATGTCACCGGTGATATCCGCACTCCAGTACACACAGCTCACTCCCCAGTATCCATGTCACCGGTGATATCCGCACTCCAGTACACACAGCTCACTCCCCAGTATCCATGTCACCGGTGATATCCACACTCCAGTACACACAGCTCACTCCCCAGTATCCATGTCACCGGTTATATCCGCACTCCAGTACACACAGCTCACTCCCCAGTATCCATGTCACCAGTGATATCCACACTCCAGTACACACAGCTCACTCCCCAGTATCCATGTCACCAGTGATATCCACACTCCAGTACACACAGTTCACTCCCCAGTATCCATGTCACCAGTGATAACCGCACTCCAGAACACACAGCTCACTCCCCAGTATCCATGTCCCCAGTGATATCCGCACTCCAGTACACACAGCTCACTCCCCAGTATCCATGTTACCAGTGATATCCGCACTCCAGTACACACAGCTCACTCCCCAGTATCCATGTCACCAGTGAGATCCGCACTCCAGTACACACAGCTCACTCCCCAGTATCCATGTCACCAGTGATATCCGCACTCCAGTACACACAGCTCACTCCCCAGTATCCATGTCACCAGTGATATCCGCACTCCAGTACACACAGCTCACTCCCCAGTATCCATGTCACCAGTGATATCCGCACTCCAGTACACACAGCTCACTCCCCAGTATCCATGTCACCAGTGATATCCGCACTCCAGTACACACAGCTCACTCCCCAGTATCCATATCACCAGTGATATCCGCACTCCAGTACACACAGCTCACTCCCCAGTATCCATGTCACCAGTGATATCCGCACTCCAGTACACACACCTCACTCCCCGGTATCCATGTCACCAGTGATATATACACTCCAGTACACACAGCTCACTCCCCAGTATCCATGTCACCAGCGATATCCGCACTCCAGTACACACAGCTCACTCCCCTGTATCCACGTCACCAGTGATATCCGCACTCCAGTACACACAGCTCACTCCCCAGTATCCATGTCACCAGTGATATCCACACTCCAGTACACACAGCTCACTCCCCAGTATCCATGTCACCAGTGAAATCCGCACTCCAGTACACACACCTCACTCCCCGGTATCCATGTCACCAGTGATATATACACTCCAGTACACACAGCTCACTCCCCAGTATCCATGTCACCAGTGATATATACACTCCAGTACACACATCTCACTCCCCTGTATCCATGTCACCAGTGATATCCGCACTCCAGTACACACAGCTCACTCCCCAGTATCCACGTCACCAGTGATATCCACACTCCCGTACACACAGCTCACTCCCCAGTATCCACGTAACCAGTGATATCCGCACTCCAGTACACACAGCTCACTCCCCAGTATCCACGTCCCCAGTGATATCCGCACTCCAGTACACACAGCTCACTCCCCAGTATCCAAGTCACCAGTGATATCCGCACTCCAGTACACACAGCTCACTCCCCAGTATCCACGTCACCAGTGATATCCGCACTCCAGTACACACAGCTCACTCCCCAGTATCCATGTCACCAGTGAGATCCGCACTCCAGTATACACATCTCACTCCCCAGTATCCATGTCACCAGTGATATCCACACTCCAGTACACACAGCTCACTCCCCAGTATCCATGTCACCGGTGATATCCACACTCCAGTACACACAGCTCACTCCCCAGTATCCATGTCACCAGTGATATCCACACTCCAGTACACACATCTCACTCCTCAGTATCCATGTCACCAGTGATATCCGCACTCCAGTACACACAGCTCACTCCCCAGTATCCATGTCACCAGTGATATCCACACTCCAGTACACACATCTCACTCCTCAGTATCCATGTCACCGGTTATATCCGCACTCCAGTACACACAGCTCACTCCCCAGTATCCATGTCACCAGTGATATCCACACTCCAGTACACACATCTCACTCCTCAGTATCCATGTCACCAGTGATATCCGCACTCCAGTACACACAGCTCACTCCCCAGTATCCATGTCACCAGTGATATCCGCACTCCAGTACACACACCTCACTCCCCAGTATCCATGTCCCCAGTGATATCCGCACTCCAGTACACACAGCTCACTCCCCAGTATCCATGTCCCCAGTGATATCCGCACTCCAGTACACACAGCTCACTCCCCAGTATCCATGTCACCAGTGATATCCGCACTCCAGTACACACAGCTCACTCCCCAGTATCCATGTCACCAGTGAGATCCGCACTCCAGTACACACAGCTCACTCCCCAGTATCCATGTCACCAGTGATATCCACACTCCAGTACACACAGCTCACTCACCAGTATCCATGTCACCAGTGATATCCACACTCCAGTACACACAGCTCACTCCCCAGTATCCTTGTCACCAGTGAAATCCGCACTCCAGTACACACAGCTCACTCCCCTGTATCCATGTCTCCAGTGATATATACACTCCAGTACACACAGCTCACTCCCCAGTATCCATGTCACCAGTGATATCCGCACTCCAGTACAGACAGCTCACTCCCCAGTATCCTTGTCACCAGTGAAATCCGCACTCCAGTACACACAGCTCACTCCCCTGTATCCATGTCACCAGTGATATATACACTCCAGTACACACAGCTCACTCCCCAGTATCCATGTCACCAGTGAGATCCACACTCCAGTACACACAGCTCACTCCCCAGTATCCATGTCACCGGTGATATCCGCACTCCAGTACACACAGCTCACTCCCCAGTATCCATGTCACCGGTGATATCTGCACTCCAGTACACACACCTCACTCCCCAGTATCCATGTCACCAGTGATATCCACACTCCAGTACACACACCTCACTCCCCAGTATCCATGTCACCGGTGATATCCGCACTCCAGTACACACACCTCACTCCCCAGTATCCATGTCACCAGTGATATCCACACTCCAGTACACACAGCTCACTCCCCAGTATCCATGTCACCGGTGATATCCGCACTCCAGTACACACAGCTCACTCCCCAGTATCCATGTCACCGGTGATATCCGCACTCCAGTACACACAGCTCACTCCCCAGTATCCATGTCACCGGTGATATCCACACTCCAGTACACACAGCTCACTCCCCAGTATCCATGTCACCGGTTATATCCGCACTCCAGTACACACAGTTCACTCCCCAGTATCCATGTCACCAGTGATAACCGCACTCCAGAACACACAGCTCACTCCCCAGTATCCATGTCCCCAGTGATATCCGCACTCCAGTACACACAGCTCACTCCCCAGTATCCATGTTACCAGTGATATCCGCACTCCAGTACACACAGCTCACTCCCCAGTATCCATGTCACCAGTGAGATCCGCACTCCAGTACACACAGCTCACTCCCCAGTATCCATGTCACCAGTGATATCCGCACTCCAGTACACACAGCTCACTCCCCAGTATCCATGTCACCAGTGATATCCGCACTCCAGTACACACAGCTCACTCCCCAGTATCCATGTCACCAGTGATATCCGCACTCCAGTACACACAGCTCACTCCCCAGTATCCATGTCACCAGTGATATCCGCACTCCAGTACACACAGCTCACTCCCCAGTATCCATATCACCAGTGATATCCGCACTCCAGTACACACAGCTCACTCCCCAGTATCCATGTCACCAGTGATATCCGCACTCCAGTACACACACCTCACTCCCCGGTATCCATGTCACCAGTGATATATACACTCCAGTACACACAGCTCACTCCCCAGTATCCATGTCACCAGCGATATCCGCACTCCAGTACACACAGCTCACTCCCCTGTATCCACGTCACCAGTGATATCCGCACTCCAGTACACACAGCTCACTCCCCAGTATCCATGTCACCAGTGATATCCACACTCCAGTACACACAGCTCACTCCCCAGTATCCATGTCACCAGTGAAATCCGCACTCCAGTACACACACCTCACTCCCCGGTATCCATGTCACCAGTGATATATACACTCCAGTACACACAGCTCACTCCCCAGTATCCATGTCACCAGTGATATATACACTCCAGTACACACATCTCACTCCCCTGTATCCATGTCACCAGTGATATCCGCACTCCAGTACACACAGCTCACTCCCCAGTATCCACGTCACCAGTGATATCCACACTCCCGTACACACAGCTCACTCCCCAGTATCCACGTAACCAGTGATATCCGCACTCCAGTACACACAGCTCACTCCCCAGTATCCACGTCCCCAGTGATATCCGCACTCCAGTACACACAGCTCACTCCCCAGTATCCAAGTCACCAGTGATATCCGCACTCCAGTACACACAGCTCACTCCCCAGTATCCACGTCACCAGTGATATCCGCACTCCAGTACACACAGCTCACTCCCCAGTATCCATGTCACCAGTGAGATCCGCACTCCAGTACACACATCTCACTCCCCAGTATCCATGTCACCAGTGATATCCACACTCCAGTACACACAGCTCACTCCCCAGTATCCATGTCACCGGTGATATCCACACTCCAGTACACACAGCTCACTCCCCAGTATCCATCTCACCGGTTATATCCGCACTCCAGTACACACAGCTCACTCCCCAGTATCCATGTCACCAGTGATATCCTCACTCCAGTACACACATCTCACTCCTCAGTATCCATGTCACCAGTGATATCCGCACTCCAGTACACACAGCTCACTCCCCAGTATCCATGTCACCAGTGATATCCGCACTCCAGTACACACACCTCACTCCCCAGTGTCCATGTCCCCAGTGATATCCGCACTCCAGTACACACAGCTCACTCCCCAGTATCCATGTCCCCAGTGATATCCGCACTCCAGTACACACAGCTCACTCCCCAGTATCCATGTCACCAGTGATATCCGCACTCCAGTACACACAGCTCACTCCCCAGTATCCATGTCACCAGTGAGATCCGCACTCCAGTACACACAGCTCACTCCCCAGTATCCATGTCACCAGTGATATCCACACTCCAGTACACACAGCTCACTCCCCAGTATCCATGTCACCAGTGATATCCACACTCCAGTACACACAGCTCACTCCCCAGTATCCTTGTCACCAGTGAAATCCGCACTCCAGTACACACAGCTCACTCCCCTGTATCCATGTCTCCAGTGATATATACACTCCAGTACACACAGCTCACTCCCCAGTATCCATGTCACCAGTGATATCCGCACTCCAGTACAGACAGCTCACTCCCCAGTATCCTTGTCACCAGTGAAATCCGCACTCCAGTACACACAGCTCACTCCCCTGTATCCATGTCTCCAGTGATATATACACTCCAGTACACACAGCTCACTCCCAGTATCCATATCACCAGTGAGATCCGCACTCCAGTACACACACCTCACTCCCCAGTATCCATGTCACCAGTGATATCTACACTCCAGTACACACAGCTCACTCCCCAGTATCCATGTCACCAGTGATATATACACTCCAGTACACACAGCTCACTCCCAGTATCCATGTCACCAGTGATATCTACACTCCAGTACACACAGCTCACTCCCCAGTATCCATGTCACCAGTGATATATACACTCCAGTACACACAGCTCACTCCCCAGTATCCATGTCACCAGTGATATATACACTCCAGTACACACAGCTCACTCCCCAGTATCCATGTCACCAGTGATATCTACACTCCAGTACACACAGCTCACTCCCCAGTATCCATGTCACCAGTGATATATACACTCCAGTACACACAGCTCACTCCCAGTATCCATGTCACCAGTGAGATCCGCACTCCAGTACACACAGCTCACTCCCCAGTATCCATGTCACCAGTGATATCTACACTCCAGTACACACAGCTCACTCCCCGGTATCCATGTCACCTGTGATATCCGCACTCCAGTACACACAGCTCACTCCCCAGTATCCATGTCACCAGTGATATCCGCACTCCAGTACACACAGCTCACTCCCCAGTATCCATGTCACCAGTGATATCCGCACTCCAGTACACACACCTCACTCCCAGTATCCATGTCACCAGTGAGATCCGCACTCCAGTACACACAGCTCACTCCCCAGTATCCATGTCACCAGTGATATCCACACTCCAGTACACACAGCTCACTCCCCAGTATCCATGTCACCTGTGATATCCGCACTCCAGTACACACAGCTCACTCCCCAGTATCCATGTCACCGGTGATATCCGCACTCCAGTACACACAGCTCACTCCCCAGTATCCATGTCACCGGTGATATCCGCACTCCAGTACACACAGCTCACTCCCCAGTATCCATGTCACCGGTGATATCCGCACTCCAGTACACACAGCTCACTCCTCAGTATCCATGTCACCAGTGATATCCGCACTCCAGTACACACAGCTCACTCCCCAGTATCCATGTCACCAGTGAGATTCACACTCCAGTACACACAGCTCACTCCCCAGTATCCATGTCACCAGTGATATCCGCACTCCAGTACACACACCTCACTCCCAGTGTCCATGTCACCAGTGAGATCCGCACTCCAGTACACACAGCTCACTCCCCAGTATCCATGTCACCAGTGATATCCGCACTCCAGTACACACAGCTCACTCCCCAGTATCCATGCCACCAGTGATATCCACACTCCAGTACACACAGCTCACTCCCCAGTATCCATGTCACCAGTGATATCCACACTCCAGTACACACAGCTCACTCCCCAGTATCCTTGTCACCAGTGATATCCGCACTCCAGTACACACAGCTCACTCCCCAGTATCCATGTCTCCAGTGATATATACACTCCAGTACACACAGCTCACTCCCCAGTATCCATGTCACCAGTGATATCCACACTCCAGTACACACAGCTCACTCCCCAGTTTCATGTCACCAGTGATATCCGCACTCCAGTACACACAGCTCACTCCCCAGTATCCATGTCACAAATAGGTTGGAGAAATAATAGTTCTGTTTTTCAGCTCTTACATATTTTTATTTTGTAGGTTTTGTGCCGCTTCCTATCATTTTTGGGTTTCTCTATGGTTTACTTACGTCCAGGTTTTGCACACTTCTTTTCACAGTAGGTTGGGCAGCACTTTTTTATTCCAGTACAATCTGAATCAAGTTTGCAGTCCTTTGCACTTTCATGTTCACTGTCATGTCCACAGTTTGCGGGAACCGGATTCGGGGGAGCTGGGGATCCGGGACACTTTCCTTCCTTGGGAACTGGAACAACCAAAAAGTCATTGATTTCTAGATTTGTCAATACAGACAGCATGCTGGGATTGTAAAGGGAAAGCACTGTGCAGTAGTGTATGGCCTGATCTATGAAGGAAGTGGCAGTAATGCTTTAGGCATGCTAAAGTGGCCTGTCATTCAGCATTATTTCATTTTAGCGTTTTTTAAAATATTTAAAGCACACCTTAAGTGTTTTTTACATTGCAATTGGTATCTGTGTACAAATAGTCAATGAGTTTATTAGCTCTCATGTGGATGCACTGAGCAGGCTTGATACTGAGTAATGGGGGAGCAGAAAAGAACTGTCAAAAGAAATGCATAACAAGGTAACTGAACTTTATAAATATGGAAAAGGATAGAAAAAGATATTCACAGCCTTGAATATGCCAGTCAGTGCTGCTCAATCACTTATTAGGAAATGTAAAATATGGGAATCTCATTCCAAGACAAGGTCAGGTAGACCAAAAAATATGGCAGCCACAACTGCCAGAAGAATTGTTCGGGATCCAAAGAAAACCCCACAGGGCACTTCAGAAGAAATGCAGGCTGCAAAATGAAATTGAAAATGATGGTGTGGTTGTTCCAAGGAGCACAAAACAACGATACTTCAGAAAAAGTGAGCTGCATG
The DNA here is from genome assembly GCF_062004578.1 of Staurois parvus. NCBI lineage: Eukaryota > Metazoa > Chordata > Amphibia > Anura > Ranidae > Staurois > Staurois parvus. Next base: position 1,859,673 of record NW_028318977.1, read on the forward strand.
GCCGAGTTGCCAGAAAGAAGCCTTTACTTCGCCAATGCCACAAAACATGGCTCACAGCTTCTATCACACTGTAATCTGGAGTAACGAGACTAAAATAGAGCTTTATAGTAACAACCATAAGCGCTATGTTTGGAGCAACAAGAATACCATCCCCACTGTGAAGCATGGTGGTGGCTCACTGATGTTTTGGGGTTAAGATGAATGAAGCATGTTTTCAGACAATACTGGCAGACAATTTGCATTCTCGTGCACAAAAGCTGCTCATTTGAGCAGGGGGCATTTCATTGGTTTACCTGTTACCATGTTTTTTGTTTTACAATTGGGCTACCAACACCCATCCTTCAATGATTGTTCTTGGCAACATTGAAACTAGGAGCAACGTGACCACAGAAACTGCTCTCCAGGGGAAGTGGCCGTTAAACCCTGCTGATTTTGAAGGGCCCTTCAAGATTGGCTATATGTGGAGGGTATGTTCATACTTCATAGTTCAGTTATCCTTTAATGGACAATGGCCCTTCAAAATCGGCAGGGTTTAATGTGTATATCCCTTTTAATCGACATCGGCCCTCTAGTATCTGTAGGTCGTTGCGTGCAGATATTATGGGTAGAGCCGTTCTTTAAGTTAGATACTAGACCTTTAAGATTGGTGAAGTTTATGTGCAGATCTTTGTTTTGTATAAATTTTATATTTTAAAGATGGAGATAAAAATATTGAAAAGAATACTTATAGCCTAGTGTAATTGCTGGGCTTTTTTGTTACAAAAATTGTTTTTTTGAGATTGTTGTGATTATATGTTTCATGAGGAGAAGGATTGAATCATTTCAATAAATTTTTACTTTTTTTTGTGATTTTTAGTACCTATTTTATCATATATGTCATTAAGATTGGAGTTGCCCTTTAACCTCCCTAGCGGTCCGATTATGTCTATATTTCTGTGCTCAAAGCGGTACATTTTTTTGCATGGAAATATGTATTTTTTTTATTATCTGTAATTTTTAGGAATAACTCACTGAAATCTGCCCTAACAAGAGTCTAGTAAACATCCCGGGTATGTTGAAATTTGAAACACAAAATCATAAATTATAATTTAATAAATATTCATTAAAAATAATAATCTAATAATAATAAATTTAATTCAATAATATAATCAAACCAAAAACACTGAAATTTGAAATATAGCGCCAAGTTCGCACATCACTGAGCAAAGTCGCAAAATCGTTTTCAGTGTCTGATGATGAATTTCCCCCACGAATCATCACTCAATTCTGCAAGTGGTTCTGATTTACTATCGCTGTTCTCTAGCCCGTCGAAAACCGCTTTTGACCTAAAGGGACGCTTTTTGGACGCCATGGGCGTTTCTCAGTTTCCAGGCAGAAAGAACAGTAAAAATGCAGGCAGGGCGCCGGACAAAGCACTCGGGACAAAATGTATGTGAAATGGTTTGATACAGAAATGTTATACTATGTGATTTTAGTGAATGTCACTTTTACAATTTTCAAATTTCCCGCCAGTTCCGCCCCCATCGTCCCGACGTCGCAGGGAACGGAACCCAGAAGACAGATGTCGGCATTGGCCGGAGGATATGGCCGGGGACACTGCAGGGGGGACATTGCAGGAGTGCAGGACAAGGTAAGTGCAGAAGGGATCCCAGAGCAGTGCTGCAGGGTATTCCTGAGTGTAGTTCGGGGTTACCGCTTGTGGTGCTGAAACTTTACCCCGAGCAGGGGTGGACTGATCATTTGGAAACTCGGGCACTGCCCGAAGGCCTGGGGTCAGTAGGGGCCCCATGAGATGCCCCTGGTACCTTTTTCATAGGCTTTTTTTAGTTTGGGCAAGGACACAGGGGCCCCATGATTCCCATGAGTTGTCAGTCTGCCCCTGACCCCGAGCTACACTCGGGACTACCTCCAGGGAGGTTAACTTGCACTGGCTCTTTAAAAATACAAGTATTCCGTTTGTACACAAATATCAATATAATTATGATTCTCAGCTCGCTAGGATTTAATGCAGCAATGCAGTATAATGTGTTTAGAGGTGCAGATTGCTATTAGCTGTCTACAAGATGTTTTTTGGTGCTGCATAAGTAATTATGCAGGGTATAAAATGTCGGCCAGTGGTGTCGCACGTCCTTCCGCTCCTGAAGGACATCGGATGACGAAACACGTAGGGAGAGGCCTTGGAGGTGACGTCACCACGTATGTCGTTGTCTGCTTAGATCGGAGCAATACCTGTCATAGTGATTGTATATGCCTGTGATGCTAGTGTCGGCTCTGACACTGATCCATGTGAGTGGTTTTAATACGTTTTGCATTCAATAAAGCCTGGATGGTTTTACACTATGTGGTTTCTTTTTCTTCTTTCTCCATGTCCCATTCTGGTTAAATGAGGAACAAGTGCTATTTGAAAGAGTTTCTGATTATATGAGGAGACAATTTTTTATTTCAAGGATTTTCCATCAGCTGGTCTGTGTTGCTGCAGATCGTTGCTCCCAGAGCACAAGCGACTATAGCTGGTTTATAATCTCACCAGCATGGATCTCTGGTGAGTGAATTCAATTCATTTGGTGGTGGATTTTTCAAATTTTTTTTCACATTATATGAGAAGTTAACACCTTCCCGCCCGGCCTATAGCAAATTGATGGCCAGGCGGGACACTCCTCCTTGTGACTGGGCGTCATATGACGTCTTGTCAAAACGAGCCACTTACGCGTCCGCAGGGCCACTTAGCAGCACAATCTGTCATCGGCTGTGTCCACAGGACACAGCCGATGACATCACTACACCAGCCTTCACTGCACCACCATAAGCAGTTTACAATAAAACAAAGATAGTTACAAAAGAATTACAGATCAAGTGCATGAAAAAGGTAGTCAACAACGTAGGCAGCCGTATATGCAGCCATTTGTTCTTTTTTTTTGAGGTACACGTGGACACATAAGAATTGGTTTTTGGAGATGGGGCAAGTTTATGTATGATATTTTGAAGATTCACAGATGCTGAGAAGGTTTTTTGAATGTAGGCAGATTAACCACATAACTGACATAATCAAGGGTCAATAATGTATAGCGGAAATTTAATTTAGGATTAAGTGTCGGTGTGTCTTCCAACCGTCCCATTTCCTGTTCAATAAATGCATCTTGTCTAGAAGTGTATACTGAATACGTTCCATAATGACCATACCATGGACTCCAACCTATCCTTCCATCCCCAAGTCCAATCTTTAACAAACTCGTGCAGACTCCACCTCCGCAACATCGCCAAAATCCGCACGTTCCTAACCCCAGAAACCACTAAACAGCTCATCCACTCCCTCATCATATCACGACTCGACTACTGCAACTTTCTCCTCACTGGCCTGCCTCGCCGCTGGCTATCCCCGCTTCAGTCGATCCTGAATACGGCTGCCAGACTCATTCACCCCCCTCTGCCAATCCCTCCACTGGCTTCCGATTGCGCAACGGATCAAATTTAAAATCCTAACACTGACGTACAAAGCTGTCCACCATACTGCCCCGAACTACATCACCGACCTAATATCCAAGTACCACCCAGCACGCACACTCCGCTCCTCACAAGACCTCCTTCTCTCTAGTTCCCTGGTCTCCTCCTCCCATTCCCGCCTCCAGGACTTCTCCAGGGTGTCACCCATCCTCTGGAACTCCCTTCCCCAACCCATCAGATTATCACCTACTCTCCTCTCCTTTAGGCGCACCCTGAAAACCCATCTCTTCAGGGAAGCCTACCCCCTGCTAACTTGACCGACCTCCTCCACTCTTCCTACCACTCCATCCCCCACAGCTATCTCCGTCTGCACCACCATCCCCTCCCTTCTAGATTGTAAGCTCGAAAGAGCAGGGCCCTCGATCCCCTCATGTTTTGCATTGTATTGGTATTGTTCTGTCACATGTTCTGTCCCCCTTTGTAATGTACAGCGCTGAGCAAACTATTGGCACTTTATAAATACTGTATAATAATAAATAATAATAATATCATCTCTCAGCATTACCAATGCCAGAAGGACCAATGGGGACTTCCAATGAAGGGCAATGGCCCAGAGAGTGTAAACGCAGTAAGTGCAAATTATTCTCATTACGTTCACTGGAAGCCCTGGAATAGGCACACCCAATAAGCAATTTTGAAGTGACAAATCTACTGGAGAGCCCACCAAAGCAGAGGCCACCTCTGATATTCTACGCCCAATTATAGAGAGACCAGGGCAGGCCCAAAACATATGTACAAGCATTCCGTCGAGGCCACAACCCCTAAAGCAGAGATGCGACGTCCCCACAAACATGACATGTAATCTAGAGGGGGTATAATACCAACAGGTTAAAACCTTAAGGGCCATCTCACGGACCGAAAGGGATCTAGAACCCCTACGTATATTATCCAACATGGAGTCCCAGTCATCAGCTGAAAAATATAGTGTTGATCTGGTGGGGACCCTGATGTAAGGGGGGACCAGTGAGGGGGACTGCGACAGGGTCCCAGATGTACGATGGACACTATTGAAGACCCTGATGTAAGGGGGGCTCTGAAAGACCTCTGATGTAGGGAAGACTCTGTTGTAAGAGAGAGTTTAATGGGGACCTTGATGTAAGGGAGGACTCTGGAGACCATTATATACAGAAAAGGGGAGAATCTGATGGAAACCCTGATATAAGGAGTAATTCTGATGGGGCCCTGATGTGAGAGGGGACTCTGATGGGGACCATGATTTGGGGGTGGGTGGATTCTGATGTAAGGGAGACTTTGATGTGAACCTTGATGTAAGAGGACTCTGATGGGGCCCTGATGAGAGAGGGGGACTCTAAAATAAGTGGGACTGTGAGGGGCCCCGATGTAAGAGAGGGACTCTGCTGGGGACCCTGATGTAGGAGGGACTTTGATGGGGTCCCTAATGTAAAGGTGGACTCATTAATTTATAAAATTGATTTTATATTTTTATGGTTGAACTCTATGGACTTTTCGCTTTTTTCAGCCAGACTAACTATGTAACTATGTAAGTGTTACAATCAAGTTGGTGACATGAAAAGGCATGGGATAAATCTGAGATAAGGTCTCTACCTCTAGGCGAGTCATGACAGACCCATTCAAAATATGTGATCGGTGATGAGGGCGACAGTCCATACTGGGAATTAAAAAAGTGGCGTATTTGCATATACCGAAAATGTTCACCGAGAGGGATTTCAAAAAGTGTAGCTTATTCGCTTTTAAAGCAAACCATCTCTTTACTCAATTTATCAGATATTTGGTGACTGACGCACCCTTTAGATAGAGACTTTACTTTCACTCACACAATTCTTAGGATTGATTACTTTTTTGGTTCATCTGTTTTATTACCTTTGGTAACTGTAACTGAGATAAGAGAAATGGTTATATCCGACCATAGCCCTTGTCATGGAACTGGCCCTTCCTCCCCCGTCCTCTAGGCTTGCTGCCTGCCACCCTCTACCCCTCAGCAGCCCCTCACTCTTCTGTCCCGTCCATGCTGGGACTTCTAGTCCTCCGTGTCCCTGACACAGGCAGACCTCACCAGCCCCTCACCCCCCTGTGGCCTGCAGTCTGGCCCCATGCTGAGGGAACATTCTGCTTTTCTTAAGTTGGCTCCCTGAAGTTGAGTTGATAATCCACAAACAGGCCCCCTCCCTGCCCCCTCCTGCATGTCTTCCCTGGCTCCATGCCCCACAGGGTCAAAGGCCATGTTCCCTGGGCGGGTCTGGAGACCTGGGGGATGGGCCCATTGCCATGGTAATCCGAGGTGAAGTCTCGGGTTACCAAGGCTACAGTACAGCGCCCAGCTCTTTACTTATGAGAGAGCAGGGGAACCCTCCTTCTGTCCTCTTGGCTGTGTGTGTGAGAAGACTGTGCTGCGTGCCAGCTTCTCTGGGATGACCATCCCCCGGCCCCCTTCTCCGCTGGCTGGCTGACCTGACTATCCTTGCTGCCTGGAATCTCTTCACTGTGGAGGAATTTTCTGCTGTCCCTGTGAGCCTGCTTTCTGGATCTATCCCCTGCCTTGACTTAACGCTTTGGTTCTCCGTGAACCTGCCTGGACTTAACCCTTCCCTGCCTGGAGCTGCCTGTGTGGATTAACCTTGTGTTGCCAGTGTGGACTGTAACCCTCTGTGTCCGGCTCCCCACATCTAGTAAGTGGACTAACCCCATGCTGTCCGAAAGACTGAGCCCAATTTTCCTCAGGAACCCAAAGTCTCCCAAAACTGCCCCTTCACTGTCCTACTGAACCCTGTGGATTACCAGCCCCCTGTTGTTCCATATTGCCTTACAGAGAACTTTACTGTGTTGCTGTGTCTGGTGTGGATCTGTGAACTAATGGAACTATTGTCTGTGCCCCAAAAACCTCCCCAATAAACGCCCGCACATCGGGTTCCGTGCAATCTTTCTCTGTGTGCTTTTTCCCTGCACTCCTGGTACTTGACAGCCCTATATCGATACAATTGGAAATTAGGCAATACAGTGAAGGAAATGCGTATTTGATCCCCTGCTGATGTTGAATGTTTGCCCACTCACAAAGAAATGATCAGTCTAAAAATTGAAGGTGGTAGGAGTATTGTAACACAGAGAGACAGAATAGCAACAACAAATTCAGCAGAAATGCATGTCTAACAAATGATGCACTGATTTGCATGTTCATGAGGGAAATAAGTATTTGATCCCCTATCATTCAGCAGGATTTCTGACTATCAGGTGTCTTTCATACAGGTAATAAGCTGAGATTAGAAGCAGTCTCTTAAAGGGAGTGCTGCTAATCTCATTTTGTTACCTGTATAAAAGACACCTATCCACAGGAGCAATCAATCAGATTCCAAACTCTCCACCATGGCAAAGACCAAAGAGCTGTCCAAGGATGTCAGGGACAAGATTGTAGACCTACACAAGGCTGGACTGGGCTACCAAACTATCGCCAAGCAGCTTGGTGAGAAGATGACAACAGTTGGTGCAATCATTCGCAAATGGAAGAAACACAAAACAAGTACCAGTCTCCCTAGGTCTGGTGCACCATGCAAGATCTCACCTCGTGGAGTGTCAATGATCATGAGAACTGTGAGGAATCATTATATATTTATTTCCTTCACTGTATATGGGAAATTTCAAACACTGGCGTTTCCCATCGTTTTTGGCCAAAAATGAAAATTTTCAGCAATATCTTAAAGAGCGAGTTTGAGTTGACAAATTCAGCTCATATCCTTAATTCACATTTATTTTGGGAAACTGGTAAACCATTTTTGAGAGGGAAAATTATAACCTATATATCTAAATTAAAAAAAACATACAATGTGGGAATATAATAGTGCCAGTGATAACCTTAGAAAAGTATATTCAGAACAGCTAAATGTAAGTAATACAGAAAATAAGAATCATTGGCATGAGGTAAAAAGACAGGTCGATTCATGGGCTGAACAACAAGAACTTTTGAAAAATTCATGTTCTTCATTGTTTTCCACAAATTCGAAAAACAATCAGGCAAATGTAATTGTCTGACAATGATTGCTAAACCACTGTTATGTAATGACATGATATGTATTTGAATGCCTTTCATCAATGAGCCTATTTCCTTTTCTGTTTTTCTTTTTGAAGCTCTATATAACTCTGTTTGTTATACTTAATCAAAATCAATAAAAAGTTAATTACAGAAAACAAAAAAATCAGGCAAATTTCTAGCCAAGCTCTGTAAAGGCCCATATTAACCCACACATATTTTAGCATTAAAAAATTCTCTAGGTTCCCTGACTAATTCCCCTACGGAAATTAATGATATATTAACTAAATATTATAAGACTCCATATGAGGAAGATCCCATCGATGATAATTTGGCCTCTAATTTCTTAAACAATATTCAATTTCTTAAATTGACAGATTCACAACTTCGGATTTTAAATGCAGCTAGAAATAATGAATACCATTGGACATCTAGCAAATAATAAAGCCCCTGGCCCAGCTGAATTTTTAAAAAACCTCACAAAAATACATAACAGATACTTTATCCAGTAGCCGCCCAGCCTATGGCCGAATGGTGGCCTGCAAAATCCCTTAGCGTTCTGGGTGGACGCCATATGGCCTACTCCCGAGCATGCGCAGATTGCGCACCTGCAGAGCCACGCAGCGGCGTGATCTGTCACCGGCCGTGTACCTCAGAAACGGCCGATGACAGATCTGAGTAACGGCCCCGTTGCCGATACCATGTGATCTGCTGTGACCAATCACAGCAGGTCACATGACAGTTGTATACAATGGATGGCTTCATTCATGCCATCCATTGTATACTAGTGCTTAGCTGTGAATGGTCACAGCAATCACATGCACATGTCATGTGATTTAGCCATGGCCAAATCACAGCTAAGCACAAAAAAAAAAAACCCTGAATGAATCGATGTCATTCAGGTAAATGCTTGCTTATAGCAAAGTAATTTTTTGCTATAAGCAAATTGTGTAAAAAAATAAAATACTGATCACTTCCACAAAGTAGTACAATGTTACTATGGTAACATTGTACTACTTTGGTCATAGTGAAATATGAAAAACAAATCATAAAAAAAAGAAAAAAAATTTATACAAAATTAAAAATAATTAAAAAAAAATTAAAAAAAATTATATATTTTTTTTTTCATACTGTCACCAGTCAGTGTTCCTGATCACCGCCATGCCAGTTATATGATGACGCTGTACTGCACTGGTGACAGTATGTAAAAAACAAATAGTGAAAATAATTTTTTGAATTTTTTCATTTTCCAAAAAATTATGACAAAAAAAATACAACTTCAAAAAACTCGCCATGCCTCTTATGAAGTACGTCGGACTGTCTACTCTGCAAAAAGGGGTCATTTGGGGATATCTGTACTGTCCTGACATTTGGGGGATATCTGTCCTGTCCTGACATTTGGGGGATATCTGTACTGTCCTGACATTTGGGGGATATCTGTACTGTCCTGACATTTGGGGGATATCTGTACTGTTCTGACATTTGGGGGATATCTGTACTGTTCTGACATTTGGGGGATATCTGTACTGTCCTGACATTTGGGGGATATCTGTACTATCCTGACATTTGGGGGATATCTGTACTGTTCTGACATTTGGGGGATATCTGTACTGTTCTGACATTTGGGGATATCTGTACTGTTCTGACATTTGGGGGATATCTGTACTGTGCTGACATTTGGGGGATATCTGTACTGTTCTGACATTTGGGGGATATCTGTACTGTTCTGACATTTGGGGGATATCTGTACTGTTCTGACATTCTTGGACCTCAAGAAATTAGATTGGCTGTCAGTACTTCAGGATTGATCAATATTCGGATTTATCCCATAGTTTGTGAACTCTATAACTTTACTACAAACTAAATAATACATCCTAATTTGGGTTATTTTCACCAAAGACATGTAGCAGAATACATCTCGGCCTAAATTTATGAAGAACAATTATTTATTTGCAAACTTTTATAACAGAAACAAAGAAAAACGTGTTTTTTTTTCAAAATTTTCAGCCTTTTTTTGTTAATTTAGCAAAAAATAAAAACCCCAGTGGTGATTAAATACCACCAAAAGAAATCTCTAGTTGTGTGAAGAAAATGATAAAATTTTAGTTTGGGTACAATGTTGTATGACCGCGCAATTGTCATTCAAAGTGTGAGAGCGCTGAAACGTGAAAAATGGCCTGGGCAGGAAGGGGGTAAAAGTGCCTGCTATGGAAACAGTATATAAGTATATATTACATTGACTGAAAAAAAGGAGAAGGACCCAACTTATCCAGCCACATATAGACCTATCTCTTTAACAAATCTGGATTTTGTCCAAGAAAATTGCAACCAGATTAGCTGTTGTACTCCCAAAATTTATACATCCAGCACAGGCGGGGTTTATCAAGGGTCAATCAGCCACCCTAAATATTAGTAAAACCAATATGGTGCTAGAATTTGCTAGATCACAGGTATATCTATAATATCACCGGATGCCGAAAAAACCTTTGATAATATACATTTACAATGGCTATTCAAAGTATTACAGGAAATGGGCTTTACAGGTCCTATCATAAATCTTATTAAAAATATGTACTCCTCCCCTACGGCAAGATTAGGTACTTCAGGATATGTTTTGGAAAATATAAAACTCACAAAAGGAACCAGACAAGGTTGTCCTCTCGTGCCTTTATTATTCAATTTGGCCATAGAACCACTTTCTAGATACATAAATAACCATTCAAACCTATCAGGTATAAAGATAGGTGATATAACTATGCACTGCTTTAATTTTCTCTTCGAACCCAGGATTGGATATGTTAGTCATCAAAAACATTTTCAATAAATTTAGAATAATATCGGGACTAAATATAAATCTCTAAAAAGTGAAATGTTACCCTTAAACTCAATAAAATCAAAAAGATGGATACCAACATCTTTTTTCTATGTGGCTAGACAATATATTACTTATTTGGGCATAAAAATTGGTAAATATCCTGCATCCCTATACTACCTAAATTATCCACCTCTTTTTCCAAAAATTTATAAAGAGTTGTATACAAGGATGAACTTACCTGTGTCACTTTTTGGGAGATGTCATATTATTAAAATGTTATCTTTTGTTAATTACTCTCTCCTTTACAGACAATACCACTCCTGCTCAAACATTCTGATATCAATGCCCCAAAAAGAGCTATAAATTCATTTTTATGGAAATCCGAAAAAACTAGAATCTCTTTAACAAAACTATATCTCCCAAAGAGCAAAGGAGGAGCTGGGTTACCAAATTTAAAAATATACAATTTAGGGTGTTTACTCAGGTTTGGTATCCATTGGCTAAATGGAAGCTCTATATCTCCTAGATTGTAAGCTCCCAGGAGCGGGCCCTCTGTTTCCTCTTGTACCAAATTGTATTGTAACTGTAATGTCTACCTTCATTTTGTACAGCGCTGCGCAAACTGTTGGCGCTATATAAATCCTGTATAATAATAATAATATACTAATAATGACTTAGAATCAAAATTTGTTTTCCCCCCATAATCTACCTTTGATCCTGCATAGTAAATTTAATGATCTCCAACCTAACCTACAACATGGACTATTAGTGAGAGATACCTATATAACTTGGCGCTCAATAAGAAGAATACGTGGTCTTCCACCGACTATCTCAAACCATCTAAGGATGGATAATTTTTTTTACTTCTGTTACAAACATGAGTGTTGAAGACATCAAACTTTGGATTACTAAAGGCATAACAAGGATATCAGATATCTTTAAAATAAAGTCTTCTCAATTGAAATTTTTTTCTGAACTTTCTTCAGAATATAATATACCACTGTCTCATAAATCATATTATAAGCAGATAATATATAATATGAAAAAATGCTTCAATCCGAAGAAAGACCCTCTTCTGTCTTCCTTTATCGACAAAGCAATACAGCTGAAGTCCTACTCTATATCTGATCTGTATAAACCTTGACTTTTTCATACATCGAAATCCCAAAGATCTGCTTTTCTGAAGAGATGGAGTAAGGATGTACAAGAAGAAAATCTACAACAGAGAGTTTTGGAGGGTTATCTGAGATCACGTGCTCTTGTTACTAGTGGAAATCAGAGAGAAACTCAATTCAAGATTATCCATAAAGTTTTTATACCTTTTCTGCTTCAACACTCTGATGACTCTTTTTCCTTATGCCCATGGTGCAAATCTTTTAGGCCATCACTGTTTCATCTGTTTTGGGAGTGTGTGATGGTAGTGACTTTGGGTGGTGGGCTCATGGAACACAGCCCCCTTTGGAGAGGTGGGGAGACCCCTGTCTCAGCTTCCCATATTCCTATTATGTGTAAATCACCCTGTGCCTGTTAGGGGTACAGGGTGATCTGTCCTGATATTGTGCAGACATGTATGGGTGGGGTGTGGGAGTTGTTCATTGTTTACTGTCACATGGTCCCATTGTTCTATCCTGTGTCCTGCTTGGGAACAAACTATTATGGGATATATGGGTTTGTGTACTGTCTACTGCCAGGTGGTGTATCCCATTGTTCTATTGTGTGTCTTACTTGGGAGCAAAAGATTATGGGATATATGTGTTTGTACTGGCTTGGTGAGGGGTGTTTCTGGCAGCCCTTCCCCCTGATGGGACGGCCCGCTGATGTGTTTCCTGTTACTGGGTGTATTTCCCCGCCCTGTGTATATATCTTGTATCTATGTTAAAATAAAGCAGTCCACTTCCTGTTTTAAGACAAGTCTGGTCTGTCTATTTCCTGTATGGTCAGCGGTGGTGTCCGTGGATCTGTGTTCGGATAGGAAAGCGGGAGTCTAACGGAAATACCCAAGTGCAGACTGGGTCCGGTTCCGTTACAGAGTGTTCCCAGATATCAATGTTCTTGACACAAGTCCTAAATTATATTTATGATATCACTTCCATACGAGTGGCCAAATGCCCTTCAATATGTTTGTTTGGAAGTTTCCCTGAAAATACCGACAAACTACATAAACACATTATTCTTCCATGGGCTTGGTTATGCCTATTTGCTGCAGGAAAGGTTATCTTGAAATCTTGGACAGTGTCCACACCTCCCAAGCTATCTATAGTGAAAAAAGATCTTAAAGCATTAATGTATATTGAGAAATTAGACACTGTTCCACAATCTTACGGATCTACTGCTCGTTTTTTCAGAAGATGGCAATCCTTCATGGAAAAAAACTCTTTCGGACTCCGAAATCAGTTAACTCATGTCTACATTCTGCTATTCAGAATGGTATTATAAAACAAGTATCACCAATTCTTTAGGGAGATTAAAGTTGAGTTAAACTCACTCTAACCTATGCAAATAAGCATTATATACTATACCCAGCAACATCTATCTATATCCCTGGTATAGGTTTGTTCATTTTAAGGCTGTTTTTCTGAGTTGACTAGGTTTGCCTCTGTTATAATACTCAAATTTCAGTTTGCCTCTGTTATAATACTCAAATTTCATGGGTTAAGGTGTAATACTCATGAAAACTTTACTACGTTTCTCTCTTATTTTTCTTTCTTCTTTTTCTATTTAATAATTTATTTTTTTTATTTCTATACTGTTATTTTTATTTACTTAGTTTTATTTTTTATTTTTTAACCCCCCTGGTGGTATTCCCGAGTGTAGCTCGGGGTAAAGTTTCAGTACCACAAGCGGTAACTCCGAACTACACTCTGGCTTACCATTGTTTTGGCGGTTTTCCTACCCACACTTATTTACTTGGTTCTATACAGATTATAAATGTAATAAGTGATTATAACCCTTTGTCTATACCTGAATTTAGCCAATAGTGTTAATATTAAAAGATAACCACTGTGCAAAAAATAAAGATCTAATTTATTTACACAGCAAGGAAGCTTTCTATTAATCAAATACAACAAAAATATAATACAGAATGTTACCAATACAAAGACTACAAGAAAGAGATAGTTACAAGAAAAAGACAGAGCAATGGTGATACATTACAGCCATCCTGATGTTCGGAGGTCTGTGCTGTGGAAGGCACATGGCACAAAAGGGAAGTGCCTCTTTTGTTTTTGTTGTTTTATACACTTTCCAAAAGACCATCCCTAAACCCACCCACCCAAGTAAATCACACCTCAAATGGGTGGGTTTCAGACGGGGGACGGAACTGGCGGGAAATTTGAAAATGACATATTGTGACATTCACTCAACACACTAAAATCACATAGAAAAACATTCCTGTACCAAACCATTTCACATACATTTTGTCCCGAGTACTTTGTCCTGTGCCCTGCCTGCATTTTTACTGTTCTTTCTGCCTGGAAACTGAGAAACGTCCATGGAGTCCAAAAAGCATCCCTTTTAGGTCAAAATCGGTTTTAGACCGGCTAGAGAACAGCGATAGTAAATCAGAACCACTTGCAGAATTGAGTAATAATGATTCGTGGGGGAAATTCGTCATCAGACACTGAAAACGATTTTGCGACTTTGCTCAGTGATGTGCGAATTTGGGGCTATATTTCAAATTTCAGTGTTTTTGGTTTGATTATATTATTGAAATAAATTTATTATAAGTATTATATTATTATTTTTATGAATATTTATTAAATTATAATTTATGATTTCGTGTTTCAAATTTTATCATACCCGAGATGTTTACTAGACTCTTGTTCGGACAGATTTCAGTGAGTTATTCCTAAAAATTACAGTTCTACAATAAAAAAAATACATATTTCCATGCAAAAAATGTACCGCTTTGAGCACAGAAATATGGACATAATCAGACCGCTAGGGAGGTTAAGCGACATTCCCCATTACAAGGTTATTACATGAAAACTGAACGATTGAGATTATTCTCGTCGCTCTCTCAAAGACCCTGTTTTTATGGGCGTAAGCTCATCCACGTTTATTAATTTTCATTGCAAACGTTCCTAATTACGCCGAGCTGTCAAATTAACAATGGTCAGTCTACTCCGTTCTCTGTTATATTTATATAGAAAAATTGTATGGAATACGAAAATGCATGTTTTCAATTTATTTTTCTTGGTTTATTTCTTTTATTTTCTTAATGGAATTCTGTTGTTCATTTTGAAATATTTTGTTTTCTTATGTTGAAAATAAATAAAAAATCTAGAAAAAAATATATACGGTATATATAATTACACTTAAGCACTTTAACTTCCCCCCCAAAAAAAATTTGAGTCCCCCCATCCCCACATACTGCACATACATGTACGAATGTAAATGCAAGTATCGGAGGCGCCTACGCACATAAACATATTTTACAATACTCATGCTACATATGATCGCACACACCAAGGTGTTATCAATAATTCCAGACCAATTACTCATAGTTAACTTTAAATTGATGACCTGTAGGGGATTTTAAAGCATTGCCTATAGAAAATATAGGGTACTTTAATTTGTCGCCGTTTCATATATATAGGGTACTTTAATTTGTCGCAGTTTATGGCTTGACATGTTGGGTATCTATTTACTCGTCTTTTATATTTAGCCACAAATTTTGTAATGTATTGTGTCTGTGTGCCCTAAAATTAACTTTAGTGCATTCTTTTCCCCAAAGTTTGAATTCCTTAGACCTTTGTGCTAATATTGTGTTACATAAAAAAATTTAACTATGAGATTTTATTCTCCAGGGTGTCTGTTTTCAGATAATATACAATGTTTTGGGGGTCTTATATAATCTTCAGGCCTAGAATAATTTTTTTAAACGTGTGCAAAAAATGCAAAAAAAAAAATGGCTCTGGAAGTTAAAGGTTTAAAGGGATGTCATTTAGCCCTGGTAGACACTGAATGCGATTTTAAAGTGGTGCGATTTGGTCCCATTTAAAGCAAGACTTTCTAAGTAGTGCTGATATGGACACAGGTTCGGTCTCAGTGCCAGAGAGGTAAATTGCACTGAAGTGGTGAATAAGTAATGCAGGAACTATTTTTTAAATCAGGCTGCTTGAAATCTGTAGTCTGAAGTAGCAGCGGTGTGGTTCAAGGCTTAAAGTATTGGTATTTTTTCCATGTCACTCTCAAGGTTACATTATAATCATCATCTCCTTGGTACTCAACATTTTAAAAAGATTTAATAGATTTAAGATGATTTGTGAATAGAAGATTTAAGATTTGAAACAACAAGAGAATTTGAGAAGAAAATATTTGAGAAGAGAGGAAAGGTTAAGATCTAGGAAGATCTGAGAAGATTTAAGAAGTTTTGAGAAAAGAAGGGAAGAGAAGATTTGAGAAGAGAAGGAAAGAGAAGATTTGAGAAGAGAAGGAAAGAGAAGATTTGTGAAGATTTGAGAAGAGAAGAGCAGATTTGAGAAGAGAAGGGAAGAAATTATTTGAGAAGAGAAGGGAAGAGATGATTTGAGAAGAGAAGGGAAGAGCAGATTTGAGGAGAAAAGATTTGAGAAGAGAAGAGCAGATTTGAGAAGAGAAGATTTGAGAAGAGAAGGAAAGAGAAGATTTGTGAAGATTTAAGAAGATTTGAGAATTTTTGAGAAGAGAAGGGAAGAGAAGATTTGAGAAGTTAAGGAAAGAGAAGATTTGAGAAGATTTGAGAAGAGAAGAGCAGATTTGAGAAGAGAAGGGAAGAGATGATTTGAGAAGAGAAGGGAAGAGATGATTTGAGAAGAGAAGGGAAGAGCAGATTTGAGGAGAGAAGATTTGAGAAGAGAAGAGCAGATTTGAGAAGAGAAGATTTGAGAAGAGAAGGAAAGAGAAGGTTTGTGAAGATTTAAGAAGATTTGAGAAGTTTTGAGAAGAGAAGGGAAGAGAATATTTGAGAAGAGAAGGAAAGAGAAGATTTGTGAAGAGAAGGAAAGAGAAGATTTGAGAAGAGAAGGAAAGAGAAGATTTGAGAAGAGAAGGAAAGAGAAGATTTGAGAAGAGAAGGAAAGAGCAGATTTGAAAAGAGAAGGAAAGAGAAGATTTGAGAAGAGAAGAGCAGATTTGAGAAGAGAAGGGAAGAGATGATTTGAGAAGAGAAGGGAAGAGATGATTTGAGAAGAGAAGGGAAGAGATGATTTGAGAAGAGAAGGGAAGAGATGATTTGAGAAGAGAAGGGAAGAGCAGATTTGAGAAGAGAAGGGAAGAGCAGATTTGAGAAGAGAAGGGAAGAGCAGATTTGAGGAGAGAAGATTTGAGAAGAGAAGAGTAGATTTGAGAAGAGAAGGGAATTGATCATTTGAAAAGAGAAGGGAAGAGATGATTTGAAGAGAGAAGGGAAGAGACGATTTGAGGAGAGAAGGGAAGAGAAAAATAATACCTTCCTTTCTCAAATCCAAAAAACAAAATGTAAGATTACATATCTGTGTATTTTCTTTTTTGCTGGGGAGGTTAAAATTCAATGATCACCTATTAAGTGTTTATCTTCTCAGTAATGGTCAGAGGAAGAGAGAGGCTCTGGAGAAATCCTGATGACAAATATAAGAAGTATTGGGAGGAGTGCAGATTTGAGAAGAGAAGGGAAGATCAGATTTGAGAAGAAAAGGGAAGAGCAGATTTGAGAAGAGAAGATTTGAGAAGGGAAGAGCAGATTTGAGAAGAGAAGGGAAGAGATGATTTGAGAAGAGAAGATTTGAGAAGAGCAGATTTGAGAAGGGAAGAGCAGATTTGAGAAGAGAAGGGAAGAGATGATTTGAGAAGAGAAGGGAAGAGATGATTTGAGAAGAGAAGGAAAGAGATAATTTGAGAAGAGAAGAGACGATTTGAGGAGAGAAGATTTGAGAAGAGAAGAGCAGATTTGAGAAGAGAAGAGTAGATTTGAAAGGAGAAGGGAAGAGATGATTTGAGAAGAGAAGGGTTGAGACGATTTGAGGAGAGGAGGGAAGAGACAAACAATAACTTCCTTTCTCAAATCTAAGAAACAAAACATAAGATTACATATCTGTGTATTTTCTTTTTTGCTGGAGGGGGGGGGGGGGGGGGGGGGTGTTAAAATACAATGATCACCTATTAAGTGTTTATCTTCTCAGTAATGGTCAGAGGAAGAGAGAGGCTCTGGAGAAATCCTGATGACAAATATAAGAAGTATTGGGAGGAGTGCAGATTTGAGAAGAGAAGGGAAGATCAGATTTGAGAAGAGAAGATTTGAGAAGACAAGCGCAGAGTTGAGAAGAGAAGAGTGGATTTGAGAAGAGAAGGGAAGAGATGATTTGAGAAGAGACGGTTTGAGAAGAGCACATTTGAGAAGGGAAGAGTAGATTTGAGAAGAGAAGGGAAGAGAGGATTTGAGAAGAGAAGGGAAGAGATGAGCAGATTTGAGAAGAGAAGATGTGAGAATAGAAGAGAAGAGTTGAGAAGAGAAGATTTGAAAAGATTTGAGAAGAGAAGATTTGAGAAGAGAAGATAAGAGGGAAAAAGCTTACCAGGCAAAATACCAGTAACAATCACAAATAGGACTGTCCACAGGACAAAGGTGAAAGCTGTCACTTTGGCACTCATGTTGTTTGGAGGAATATGTTTTCCTGGGTCTACAGCTGGATTTTATATCCTGAGAAGACTGGGCAGGGGGCCTGACATGGGTTATTTATTTCCAGGCATTGTTCTAAACTTAACAATAAGCTATTTAAGTTGGAGGTCATAAAAACAATGGTGTATTATATTCATATTTTGCTATACAAATACTACTTTCCTTTCTCAAATCCAAGAAACAAAATGTGAGATTACATACTGTATCTGTGTATTTTCTTTTTTGCTGAGGGGGGGTAATTAAAATTCAATGATCACCTATTGAGTGTCAATCTTCTCAGTAATGATCAGAGGAAGAGAGAGGCTCTGGAGAAATCCTGATGACAAATATAAAAGGTATTGGGAGGAGTACAGAGCATGGTTTGGGTGATATTTTGAGATGAGGTGGGTGATGTAGCTTGAGGAAAGTTGGTGGATAGCTTTGTGTGTTGTGGTTAGTATTTTGAATTTTTTAGCCAGTGGAGAGATTGTCAGAGAGGGGTGAAGCTGCTAGACTGAAGAGGGGATAGTCTGTATAGAGGTAGGCCAACTAGTAGGAAGTTGCAATAGCCCAGGACAAGTTAACAAGGAAATAATTTAGATGCTTTGTAGTGTCATTTGCTAAGAAGGAGCAAGTTTTGGAAATGTTGCAGAGTTGAAGGTGGCAAGAACTGAAATGCGATTGGGTGTGGGGCTAAAATGACAGATCAGATTCCAGGATTACAGCAAAGTGTATTGAGAAGTGATACTCACTATAGTACCAAAAAATAGGATTTTAGAAGTGGCTATGGTGGTTCCAGTGCCCTTGTGGTTTACCAGTGGCTTGCTACATCTCCACCACCCCTGAGGACAACCATTCTCCTTGATTTGGCCATGTTCCTATGTGCAAAGATTCTTCAAATCAGGTCATGTTGACCCTGACCGCATACTACACATCAAAGTGATTGCTATTAGCCTTGCAGTGGTGTCACATCCATAAATCAAATTGCTGATCTGCTGACCTTGCTACAAAAGCAGAACAAGACAATTTTAAAAGATTCCAAATATGAGGTTGTATTGAAATTTTATCAAGCTATAATATAATATACTGTATGCCTAACAAGGCATAGCTTTTTTTTAAATTCCAAACCAAATGATTGTCAGTTCTATTCACAAGGACATCTCAAACCCAATGTGTCCTCCACCAATGCCAGAAGCAGCCTAGTACCTACCAACAGATATAATAGTCCAAATTGTGCAGACAAATTACAAAGTAATATACAGGGATTTTTTTCAACAGATGCAGGATTTCCCCCCTTCTGAGTCACTTCTTGCGCTGCCCCCTACCCACCTCTGAGTACTGTCACTTGCTTCCACACCCTACCCACCTCCCAGTACCTCTTTTTTTAGAGAATACAAAAGTATCATTTTGTGGTGCTAAATAATTTGTATGGAATGTTAATGATAACAAGAATAGCAAACGACTCTCAAAAGACTCTCCAGCAGCTAGCAACAATAGAATAAGTTCCCTCCCTCAACAGTAGATCTCTCCCAGCAACAATTCACCCCCATAAACAATAGACCCCCCTCCAGCAACAATAGACAACCACACAAAAATAGATACCCTTCAGTGACAATAGATCCCCAAGCACCCAGGAACAATATACCCTCCAGCACACCATAGCACCCCTTGTCAATACATACATTCAGTGCTGTAGGTGCCAAAACTGCGTTCCCCACATGTTCCAACTGAAAAAAAAACCCGAGTAATATATCAAATACAATTGTACATTAGGAAGAGGCAGGACTGTATGTGCAAGCTGCTTGAATAGGCCAAGATGTATATACATTTTTCTTGTCAGCAATTTCATTTCAAGAAAAGGTGTCAGTTTAAGTGTACCTGAGAGTCAAAACCTGGGAGCCGTCTTGCAGCAAGGTCACTCAGATCTTGCAGGGTGGGTTGGAGAATATCAGATGGCTTCTTATGCTTTTTTTCCTAGGACTTGAGCAAATTTGCCAGTGGCACCACATGACTATTGCACCAGAGATAGGCTTGTCCACTTCCCCATTACCACCATTACCGTTCCGCACCAACCCCCTTCCCCTTAACCAATTATACTTACAAAAGACATGACACCAATTTTGGAGTAAATGGCCAACATGGCCTTTTATTAACAACTCAAGTTACAATACACCAACCATTCCTTATAACAGAAACCCAAAGAATTGTTGTTGGTCTTCGAAGGCACCCCCAAACGATCCAAAATGCACCTGCGGACAACCATATACACTAGGCCTCCAGCCGCAACCAACCAGCTCGGAGACAACCATACCATCCACAGTGCAGCACCACCACCTTCCAGTTAAACCTTGGTTAACTGGGAATGTCCCCGGGCATCCCATACCACCGATGGGTCCCACACCATTGTTGTTTACCTTCCAAGATAAGAACCGCCTCCAAAGACCAACAACCGCCCATGAACCAACATAACCCCCCCTCTTCCTGGAGGGACCCAATACTCACCCAAACAGGGAGGGCGGGAGGGAAGCTCACACTCCTGCCGTCCAGATCAACTGACGCCCCCTCACAGAACCCCCCACCCTAAGGTGCAGCAAACCCCACCTACACCAACCTCTACCAATCAGATACCCCCCACTAACAATAACAAACCCCCTGGAGCTAACCTTAACCCTTTCTGCTCCTCCTTACCCCACTCTGGGCCTAGTCATGTATGCCCTGTGCTATTTCTTCTTTATTTTTGCTACGGGTATTTCTTTTTCCATACAACAATCACAAGTCTGATAAGTAGCGCTGGAGTAGCCACTGTCACTGCTCCTCAGAGGGGATCCTGCCACCATCAGTCAATGTGGCAAAGAGGTTCTTACGTAGCACCTCCTCAAGTGCAACATTTTGGGCTCCCTTAGGCATGGGAGAAATAGATAAGATAGTAGTCCCTCTCTGATAACTCAAATTTTGGGGTTCTTGAAAAGGACTTTTACGCATAAAACACACCATTTTCCACAAATTGCCTGCATCATGGGA
The DNA here is from genome assembly GCF_062004578.1 of Staurois parvus. Taxonomy (NCBI): domain Eukaryota; kingdom Metazoa; phylum Chordata; class Amphibia; order Anura; family Ranidae; genus Staurois; species Staurois parvus. Next base: position 1,880,625 of record NW_028318977.1, read on the forward strand.
CCTAAAGTTCTCATTACAACACACAGGGGGGCCTGGGCAGCAGGAAGAACAGGGAGGGTGAGTGGCACTTACTGAAACTGATCCTCTTGTGCTGCTCTCCCTGCAAGATGAGCCACACAAGGAGATTTATTCAAGTAATTGCCCCCCCATAACACCAGTGACTTTACCCGCCCACCATCCAGTTCTTCATGCTTGTCAGATGCCAGGGTTCCCCTTCTGGCCCAGGCCCCATACAGGAGTGCTAGCGGTACCCCCATATTGGCGGACTTGACTGCAGTCCTTATTGCAGTAACCTTCAGCCACTGGACCATTTCTGGTCATGGCTGTGTCTTACTCATCTTCAGTATCTGACTAAGACTGTCCTCCTGCAGTGCATGACTAAGATCCTCTCAGCAAGTCGGTAATTGTGTGATGAAATAATTTAGCCAATTCCTCATTACCAGTTAGCAGGACTGTGGTGGAATTAGCAGAAGAGGAAGAGGAGGAAGAAGAGGGCGTATCGGCAGCCGGTGCAGACAATTGGCTGCTCTGCACCTGGGAGGAGGAAGAAGTGGAAGGCTCTGTCAGCCTTTCAACTACCTCCTAATCATGCTGTGGCTGTATAGTAAGATCAATATGATAAAGAAAATCGAGATATGCCTTGTCTCTAGCCTGACCACCAGACAAACAAAACATTACCCAGCCCACTTATCAGCCAATAGTGCAAGCCCTCAGTGCCCCTGTCAAGGCTCCTCTGTATACTGTGGTCCTAACTCTATCACTTTCAGACTCTCTCAAGCTGGAGTACATACAGTTGCAAGAAAAAGTATGTGAACCCCTTGGGATTACGTGGAGTTTTTCATGAATTGGGCATAAAATGTGCTCTGAACGCCATCTAAGTCACAACAATAGAAGAACACAGTCTGCTGAACATAATACTACACAAACATTAGATGTTGCCATGGTTTAATTGCACATAACATGTAAACATTCACAGTGCAGGGAGGAAAAAGTATGTGAACCTTTGGACTTAATAATTGGTTGACCCTCCTTTGGCAGCAATAACCTCAACCAAATGTTTCCTGTAGTTGCAGATCAGACCGGCACAACGATCTGGAGTAATTTTGGACCACTCCTCTTCACAAAACTGTTTTCAGTGTAGCAATATTCTTGGGATGTCCGGTGTGAATCACTTCTCCCAGAGCTAATTGGAGCCAGGAGTGAGCCAACCTTGACTCCAATCAGTGTGATGATATTGGATGTGTTTCTGACAGCTGTCCTGCCCTTAAAAAACACACACCTGTTTTGGGTTTACTGGTTTCAAGAAGCACTGTCTGATGTGAACCATGACTCACAGAAAAGAGCTCTCAGAAGACCTACGATCAAGAATTGTTGACTTACATGAAGCTGGAAAGGGTTACAAAAGTATCTCCGAAAGCCTTGATGTTCATGTGTCCACGGTAAGACGACCATGGCAACATCTAATATTTGTGTAGTATTATGTTCAGCAGACTGTGTTCTTCTATTGTTGTGACTTAGATGATGTTCAGAGCAAATTTTATGCCCAATTAATGCAAAACTCCACGTAATCCCAAGGGGTTCACATACTTTTTCTTGCAACTGTATATCAGTGGATAAGGGCAGATGTGCCCATTCCTCCTTAAAGGGATGCATATGCCACCCAGCAAGAGCACAATGGCAGTTGAAGGCATCCAGCCTGTCCCCACACGCAGTTTAACCAACTGTACAAAAATGTGGCAACCACCCCAACCCTTACAGTAACTAGCCTTTGCAGGAGTGTGCACATGAAAGGGTAACACACATCACCAAAGAACTAAAGATTTCCCAGCATGCTCACCAGCCAGCCTGCAAAACAACCATTCAAGCCCGACCACCACTTTATCATACAGAGCCTTCTGATCCTCCGCTAACTTCTGCCACTCACATTATGCCTTCTGGATACCAGTGCCACCGTAGCCACAAAACAAATGCCACAGGTGCACTGATCTAGGAGGTCCACCAGACTCAGGACTGTTTCAAGCCCTAGCTAAGCTGTCAGAAGTCTGAGGTCCAGGAGTTTAGAAAAAAAATGTAAAAATACAGAAATCCTCCTGGGACTTTATATGGCAAAAACACGAGTGTACAAAAGTACAAAACAGTAAATGTTTATTACAAAAAATTGTTTCAGTATAAAGAATCAAAAGATTCATTAAATCTGGACTGCAGTACAATGGTACATATCTCACATGCAAAGGCATATAAAATGTGCAAAAGACCTGACAGTCTGTAATACATAAACTGAAAAGTGGGTTAGCCACCCGAAAGAACTTGAACAGTAGTGTTATCCAGACAAATCCAACAGGTTTCGGAACTCATGTTTCCTTCTTCAGGGAATAAATACAGTGAAGGAAATAAGCATTTGATCCCCTGCTGATTCTGAATGTTTGCCCACTCACAAAGAAATGATCAGTCTAAATATTTAATGGTAGGTGTATTGCAACACTGAGAGACAGAATAGCAAAAAAAAATTCAAAAGAAATGCATGTCTAACAAATGATGACTGATTTGCATGTTCATGAGGGAAATAAGTATTTGATCCCCCTATCATTTAGCAGGATATCTGGCTACCAGGTGTCTCATTTTGTTACCTGTATAAAAGACACTTGTCCACAGGAGCAATCAAACAATCAGATTCCAAACTCTCCACCATGGCAAAGACCAAAAGAGTTTTCCAAAGACGTCAGGGACAAGATTGTAGACCTACACAAGGCTGGACTGGGCTACCAAACTATCGCCAAGCAGCTTGGTTAGAAGGTGACAACAGTTGATGCAATCATTCGCAAATGGAAGAAACACAAAACAACTGTCAGTCTCCCTAGGTCTGGTGAACCTTGCAAGATCTCACCTTGTGGAGTGTCAATGATCATGAGAACAGTAGGGAAGCATCCCAGAACTACACGTGAGGATCTTGTAAACGATCTCCAGGCAGCTGGGACCATCAAATCTTGGTTAAGAACCTTCTTCCCTCAGCCAGGGCATTGAAAATGGGTCGTGGATGGGTATTCCATCATGGCAATGACCCAAAACACACGGCCAAGGCAACAAAGGAGTGGCTTTAAGAAGAAGCACATTAAGGTCATGGAGTGGCCTAGCCAGTCTCCAGACCTCAATCCGATTGAAAATCTGTGGAAGGAGCTGAAAGTTCGAGTTGCCAAATGTCAGCCACCAAACCTTAATGGCTTGGAGAGGATCTGCCAAGAGGAGTGGGCCAAAATCCTTCTTGAGATGTGTGCTAACCTGGGGGCCAACTACAGGAAACATCTGACCTCTGTGATTGCCAACAAGGGATTTGCCACCAAGTACTAAGTCATATTTTGTGAAGGGGATCAAATACTTATTTCCCTCATGAACATGCAAATCAGTCATCATTTGTTAGACATACATTTCTGCTGAATTTTCTGTTGCTATTCTGTCTCTCAGTGTTACAATACACCGAACATTCGATTTTTAGACTGATCACTTCTTTGTGAGGGGCAAACATTCAAAATCAGCAGATCAAATACTTATTTCCTTCACTGTATGTCAGGTTTATAACATATCAAAATATCAAATAAATAAATACGACATAATATCATCTCAGTAGTATGTGAGAAAAAGCTTGTTACTCATACACTTACAAGCAGGGGTGGACTGACAACTCATGGGGCCCCCAGGCAATAGGGAATCATGGGGCCCCTGTGTCCTTGCCCAAACTCAAAAAAGCCTATGAAAAAGGTACCAGGGGCATCTCATGGGGCCCCATACTGACCCCGGGCCCTCGGGCAGTGCCCGAGTTTCCAAATGGTCAGTCCGCCCCTGCTTACAAGTTGCACCAAATAGAATTTTAGTTGACAAACATTTATACAAAATTAGGTGAGGATGCTTCCCAAGTGACACACACTCAGGAGAAGACAGGCAAGGACATCCCAGAATACCATCCATCAGCAAGGGCCACCCTGAAGCAGCCAATGAAGTGATTTTTAGAATATAATACAGTAAATATGTAGTTTACCGAAAAAAAAAAAAAGCAATCTGATATATAGCCCAAATGTATAAATCATTAATGTAAGGTAATCTAATATATAGCCCAGCAAAACAAATTATTGATATAGAGGCCCAATTCAAGTGTACCATATAGTAATCTATAACCCGGTATGCAAGCTTAAGTAAAAATAGCATAGAGCATATGTGTGAGCCTATATGTAAAAACAAACCCACCCAATTAGAGAGAAAGCACCGCAAATATATATATTATAATATGTAAAGCTACAAAACAGCTGATATAAATAGTGATAGAATGGTGTTCGTAAACCAGTACCCGATTGCCTATATTTGTTGCCAAATATTTATCAACCAGTCTATAATTCAGTTTATCCCTTCTCATGCTGCACCAAGGCAGCCACATGGCCACAAATGGCAGTCCCCTGGCCCAGTGAGCGTGTGGCAATGCCCCACCCACCCATGCAATGCCTCCATGCGCAAAGTCTGATTATGTCACAAGCATGCTTGGTGTTACATCGCATGCACCTGAGGCCTCCGACATGCCAAACCAGCCCAGGTTCCACGATGGGAACAGGATGGCAGGTCCACCCACACCACCCATCAGCCCCAGCTAAAATTCAAAGGCCCCCAGTGGAAGGAGTGCAAACTGCAGCTGCCCCCAGTGGGGGGATGGCAAACCACAATCACCCACAGTCACGGTTGGACAACAAGAGGCCCTCCCGGTGGCTGCGGTTTTCCCTCCCCCCACTGGGGGCCTTTGAATTTTTGCTGGGGCTGCTTGGTGGTGTGGGCAGACCTGCCTTCCTGTTCCTGGGTGTGCCGGGTGATAGATGACAACACAGCTAGCACCCACCCACCACCACATCTCCAGGTTGCCACCAGGATCCTCCACCTAAATATACCAGCAGTGCATAACAATAACAGAAAAAATGGTACATATAAAATAGCACTTACTGTATGTAGGAAAGGCAAACATCAAGAAAAGACATAGGAAAAACACCTAGAACTGATGCCATGTAATAAATTTACAAATCCTTCTCACAACCCCCAGAACGAAGACCAGGCAAAAATGGTTTGAAATTATAGGCGCTTCTCCTTTTCTTCTGCTGGGTTATCACTAGAGATGAGCGAATCGAAGTATCCGAAGTGGAATTCGAGTCGAATATCTGAAAAATTTCGATTCGTGCCGAATCCGAAAAATAGCCTAATTCGGACGCGCGAATCGAAATTTTTCAGAAAATGGCGGCTGACATGTGCGGCGACGGAGCGGGGATGTCTGGGAAGGCGCGCAGACAAGGCGCGCTGACCCATAATGCATTCCTCAACGACATGTGATCGCATCAGCCAATCAGCAGCCAGCCAGCCAGCACTGTGTAATGGTCGAGCTATAAATAGCGGCCATTTTGGAATTCTTCATTTGCCTGCAGTCATTGAACAGAGGCAGACCGCTCTGTACTAGGGACAGGGACAGAGTTAGGGCCACAGAAACGAGAATTGGGGACAGAGAAAAGTTACTTAGGGACAGAGAACCATTACTCAGGGACACAGACTTGTTAATGAGGGCCACAGAATCGTTATTTAGGGACAAAGAAACGCTAGTTAGGGCCACAGAATTCATACTCAGGGACAGACAGAATTGTTACTCAGTGCCAGAGAATTGTTACTTAGGGCCACAGAAACGTTATTAGGGCCACAGAATTTTTACTCAGGGACAGACAGAATTGTTACTGAGTGCCAGAGAATTGTTACTCAGGGACAGACAGAATTGTTACTGAGTGCCAGAGAATTGTTACTCAGGGACAGACAGAATTGTTACTGAGTGCCAGAGAATTGTTACTCAGGGACAGAAAGAATTGTTACTGAGTGCCAGAGAATTGTTACTCAGGGACAGACAGAATTGTTACTGAGTGCCAGAGAATTGTTACTCGCACAGACACAAAATTGTTACTCGCACAGACACAGAATTGTTACTCACACAGACACAGAATTGTTACTCGCACAGACACAGAATTGTTACTCAGGGCCACAGAACTGTTACTTAGGGACAAAGAAACGCTAGTTAGGGCCACAGAATTCATACTCAGGGACAGACAGAATTGTTACTCAGGGACAGACAGAATTGTTACTGAGTGCCAGAGAATTGTTACTCAGGGACAGACAGAATTGTTACTGAGTGCCAGAGAATTGTTACTCGCACAAAGAATTGTTACTCGCACAGACACAGAATTGTTACTCGCACAGACACAGAATTGTTACTCGCACAGACACAGAATTGTTACTCAGGGCCACAGAACTGTTACTTAGGGACAAAGAAACGCTAGTTAGGGCCACAGAATTCATACTCAGGGACAGACAGAATTGTTACTCAGGGACAGACAGAATTGTTACTGAGTGCCAGAGAATTGTTACTCAGGGACAGACAGAATTGTTACTGAGTGCCAGAGAATTGTTACTCAGGGACAGACAGAATTGTTACTGAGTGCCAGAGAATTGTTACTCGCACAGACACAAAATTGTTACTCGCACAGACACAGAATTGTTACTTGCACAGACACAGAATTGTTACTCGCACAGACACAGAATTGTTACTCGCACAGACACAGAATTGTTACTCAGGGCCACAGAACTGTTACTTAGGGACAAAGAAACGCTAGTTAGGGCCACAGAATTCATACTCAGGGACAGACAGAATTGTTACTCAGGGACAGACAGAATTGTTACTGAGTGCCAGAGAATTGTTACTCAGGGACAGACAGAATTGTTACTGAGTGCCAGAGAATTGTTACTCAGGGACAGACAGAATTGTTACTGAGTGCCAGAGAATTGTTACTCGCACAGACAAAGAATTGTTACTCGCACAGACACAGAATTGTTACTCGCACAGACACAGAATTGTTACTCGCACAGACACAGAATTGTTACTCGCACAGACACAGAATTGTTACTCAGGGCCACAGAACTGTTACTTAGGGACAAAGAAACGCTAGTTAGGGCCACAGAATTCATACTCAGGGACAGACAGAATTGTTACTCAGGGACAGACAGAATTGTTACTGAGTGCCAGAGAATTGTTACTCAGGGACAGACAGAATTGTTACTGAGTGCCAGAGAATTGTTACTCAGGGACAGACAGAATTGTTACTGAGTGCCAGAGAATTGTTACTCGCACAGACAAAGAATTGTTACTCGCACAGACACAGAATTGTTACTCGCACAGACACAGAATTGTTACTCGCACAGACACAGAATTGTTACTCAGGGCCACAGAACTGTTACTTAGGGACAAAGAAACGCTAGTTAGGGCCACAGAGTTCATACTCAGGGACAGACAGAATTGTTACTCAGGGACAGACAGAATTGTTACTGAGTGCCAGAGAATTGTTACTCAGGGACAGACAGAATTGTTACTGAGTGCCAGAGAATTGTTACTCAGGGACAGACAGAATTGTTACTGAGTGCCAGAGAATTGTTACTCAGGGACAGACAGAATTGTTACTGAGTGCCAGAGAATTGTTACTCGCACAGACAAAGAATTGTTACTCGCACAGACACAGAATTGTTACTCGCACAGACACAGAATTGTTACTGAAGGCCACAGAACTGTTACTTAGGGCCACAGAATTGTTACTCGCACAGACACAGAATTGTTACTCAGGGCCACAGAACTGTTATTTAGGGACAAAGAAATGCTAGTTAGGGCCACAGAATTGTTACTCACACAGACACAGAATTGTTACTCAGGGACAGACAGAATTGTTACTGAGTGCCAGAGAATTGTTACTCAGGGACAGACAGAATTGTTACTGAGTGCCAGAGAATTGTTACTCAGGGACAGACAGAATTGTTACTGAGTGCCAGAGAATTGTTACTCAGGGACAGACAGAATTGTTACTGAGTGCCAGAGAATTGTTACTCAGGGACAGACAGAATTGTTACTGAGTGCCAGAGAATTGTTACTCAGGGACAGACAGAATTGTTACTGAGTGCCAGAGAATTGTTACTCAGGGACAGACAGAATTGTTACTGAGTGCCAGAGAATTGTTACTCGCACAGACAAAGAATTGTTACTCGCACAGACACAGAATTGTTAATCGCACAGACACAGAATTGTTACTCGCACAGACACAGAATTGTTACTCGCACAGACACAGAATTGTTACTGAAGGCCACAGAACTGTTACTTAGGGCCACAGAATTGTTACTCGCACAGACACAGAATTGTTACTCGCACAGACACAGAACTGTTACTGAGGGCCACAGAACTGTTACTTAGGGCCACAGAATTGTTACTCGCACAGACACAGAATTGTTACTCAGGGACACAGAATTGTTACTCAGGGACACCTAATCGTTGAATTAAAGAGTATGTCAGACAACATGCAGAGGAGTGGCAGAGGAGGCAATGTTTTAGGAGCGAGCAGACGTGGCAGCAGAGGAAGGGGTCGAGGCAGCAGTATTCGCAGCCAGAGGCCAGTGCTCCCGGTGTCATCCAGCGGTCGTGTCTCCACCGACAACCCTGCCGTCATTGATTGGTTGGCTCGGTCGTCTTCCTCTTCCCAGGTCACCTCTGACACCTACAGCCAACGGTCGGTGGGTACGTCAGACACAACCGTTAGTTGGCATGGCCCGGGAGCAAGCCCACTGAAATCACGTGTCCTCTACCTGCCCCTGTCCTTTGCTGTTCCCTCACCAAGCGAAGTATCGCATGCTGTGGGCTCAGCCCCACTGTACAGTGAGGAAGAGCTAACAGAGGGCGGTCAGGAACGGGGGGAGACATCGGCCTTTTCAGCAGCCAGGCGAAGAAGTACTGGCGAGGAGAGTGGCTCTGTAGCCGGTCTAGAGACAGGTCTGTCTCCTGACCCAGACGCAGCCGAGGGGGCTAGTAGTGAGGCGGAGACCGTACTTGATGATGAGGAGGTTGATCGCACTTGGCTGCCTCGTCGTCATCAGGCAATTTCTTCCGCATCATCAGGAGAAGAGGGTGCCAGCTTGGCAGCGAGCGAAACAGTCGGTGGGTTGCCCAGGAGGCAGCAGGGTCGCATCAGTGTCAGTGGAGCCAAACGTCCACGGAGTAGAGCACCAGCTCCACTGCAGCCTACCACCACGGCCAGTAGTGGTGCCGGTGCGCACGGAGGAAGTAGCAGTCAGCCAGTGAGGAGTAGCGGGGGCAAAGTTTCCTACTCGGCGGTGTGGCAATTTTTCGTCAAGCCGCCCGAGGAAGTAAACGTAGCCGTATGTCGACTATGTGGCCAGAAATGCAAGCGTGGCCAGGGGGCCCATGCTGGGACTACAGCGTTGCGTCAGCATATGCAGCGTCACCATTCGGTGGCCTGGGAAAACCGTGATAAAGATACGGCGGTTCTGCCTGCCCCAGCCCCCGCTCCATCACCCGCTCCGTTACTTGCTCCGTCACCCGACGTCGTCAATCACCCTCTATCAGCCAGTCAAGGCTCCAACACCTCTGCTGAGGGGAGTTGTCGCTCGTTGGCATCTTCCGCTCGTTCAGATGCTCCTTCTCCTGCTACTCCTCTTCTCGGATTCCGTCAACAGTCTTTCTTGGAATCCGTATCCAAGAGACAACAGTTTGCGAGCACGCACCCGACGGTGCAAAAGCTGAACGTCCTCCTGTCCAAGTTGCTGGTGCTGCAGTCCCTCCCTTTCCAACTGGTGGACTCAGCACCTTTCCGAGAAATGATGGCTTGTGCCGCGCCGCGGTGGAGAGTGCCAAGCCGTCATTTCTTTGCCCAAAAGGCAGTGCCAGCCCTGCATTCACATGTAGAAGAGATGGTGGGCCAGTCTTTGAGCATGTCGGTCTCTGCCAAAGTGCACGGCAGCGCCGACGTGTGGAGCTGTAACTACGGTCAGGGACAGTACATGTCATTTACGGCCCACTGGGTGAACGTGGTGCCGGCACAGCCGCACCAGCAACTTGGACAGGTCACGACGCTTTTGCCTCCACGTTTGCACGTCCTTGGTCCAGCAAGCATGTCCGCCTCTACCACCTCTTTTTCCGCCGTGTCCTCAGCCGCCACCCCCGTGCCAAGTCCCATTACCCGACCGGCATATCACATGTGCAGGGCGCAACGGTGTCACGCTGTGCTGCACCTGGTATGCCTTGGCGAACGTAGTCACACAGGGGAGGAACTTCTGAGTGTAATGAACAGAGAAATCGACAGATGGCTGTCTCCACGCAAACTGAAAATCGGAACCATGTTGACCGACAACGGAAAGAACATGGTGTCTGCTCTGCGTCAAGGAAGGTTGTGCCATGCGCCATGCATGGCTCACGTGTTCAATCTGGTTGTCAAGCGGTTCCTAAAATCCACCATCCCACTGCAAGACATCCTTAAAATGTCACGTAAACTGTGCATGCATTTCAGCCATTCCTACACCGCAAAGAACACCCTCATTGAGCTGCAGCGGCAGAACGGAATTCCACAGCATCGCCTGATCTGCGACGTTGCAACAAGGTGGAATTCAACCCTACACATGTTAGACCGCCTTTACGAGCAGTGAAAGGCCATCACCGATTTCCTGATGTTACAAGCGGATAAAGGTACTCCCCTGTGTAACTTAGATGTCAGCCATTGGCAGCTCATGCGTGACACCTGCCGCTTGCTCAGGCCCTTTGAGGAGGCCACGCTATTCGTGAGTCGGCAGGACTATGGGATGAACGACGTCATTCCTCTGTTGCACGTCCTGGAACAAATGCTGTTAACAATGGCTGGTCAGGGTGCGGTAGACGTGGCGCACAGATCTCAACGCCACATGACCCCTGTGGGGGCAGGACAGGAAGAAGAGGAGGAGGTAGAGGAGGACATTTGTGCTCAGGAATTATTGAGTGAAATGGGTGGTTTTTCCACTCAGCGGACAGGAGTGGAGGAGCAGGAGCATCTGGTAGAGGAGGAGGAGGAGGAGACAGAGGACCCAGACGCACCGTGGCAGTATGCTGTGGAGATGGAGGCAGGGAGTCCCTCGCATTCCTTGGCACAAATGGCCCATAGCATGCTCGGTTGCTTGCGTAGCGACAGCCGAATAATAACCATCAGACAGAGGGATGACTTTTGGCTGTCCACCTTGTTGGACCCTCGCTACCGGTCCAAAATGGTGGCCTTTTTCACACCTGCTGAGAGGGAGGCCAAAATTACGTACTATAAAAACCACCTATGTAGTCAGTTGGTCTCTGCCTTTGTGCGCCAACGTCCATCCTCAGACACTGTGGGCCCTGTGCGCTCGCGTTCCGCTGGCATGGCAGCAGGGGAGGGGTGGGGTGGTAGGAGCAGTGGCAGCTCCACCAGCAGCGGCTGCCTCAGTCTGCAGTCGATGATGAGTAGCTTTCTTCACCAGCGCAGTGAGGAAACTACTAACCAGCCGCAGCAGCAGCAGCATCAGGTGGACCTGGAGCAGGAGCTCAAACAACAGGCTTGGGCCTACTTGGACAGCACCCTGCCAACCGAGGTAGACAATCCCCTTGACTACTGGGCAACGAAACTTGACCTTTGGCCCCAACTAGCTGAATTTGCCCTTGAAAGGCTGTCATGCCCGGCCAGTAGCGTGGCATCGGAGCGCGTGTTTAGTGCGGCAGGAGGTATTGTAACTCCGCGGAGGACACGACTGTCCACCCAAAGTGTGGAGAGACTCACGTTTGTGAAAATGAATCAGGCGTGGATTAGTCTGGATTTCAAACCACCAGTTCCTGACACAACTGACTAAATCCGCCATGAATCATGCCTCAAACATGTGCCACTTTCAGGTCTCCTCACACACTGCTGGTGTGTTGAATTTTTTGACATAGGGTGCTGGCAGATTACGGGCCTCCTATAGCTGCTGCCAGGCCCCTAATCTGCCATAGGCCCCTATATACCGCCTCCTCATGCTGCTGCTAGGTCCAGAGTCTCTCATGGGTCCCTGTACGGCCTCCCATTGCTGCTGTCTCCATCGCCACACTCTGCCATGTGCCACTTTCAGGTCTCCTCACACACTGCTGGTGTGTTGAATTTTTTGACATAGGGTGCTGGCAGATTACGGGCCTCCTATAGCTGCTGCCAGGCCCCTAATCTGCCATAGGCCCCTATATACCGCCTCCTCCTGCTGCTGCCAGGTCCACAGTCTCTCATGGGTCCCTGTACGGCCTCCCATTGCTGCTGTCTCCATCGCCACACTCTGCCATGTGCCACTTTCAGGTCTCCTCACACTGCTGGTGTGTTACATTTTTTGTCATAGGGTGCTGGCAGATTACGGGCCTCCCATAGCTGCTGCCAGGCCCCTAATCAGCCATGGGCCCCTATACCGCCTCCTCCTGCTGCTGCCAGGTCCAGAGTCTCTCATGCCATGTGCCACTTTCAGGTCTCCTCACACTGCTGGTGTGTTCAATTTTTTGACATAGGGTGCTGGCAGATTACGGGCCTCCCATAGCTGCTGCCAGGCCCCTAATCTGCCATAGGCCCCTAAACCGCCTCCTCATGCTGCTGCCAGGTCCACAGTCTCTCATGGGTCCCTGTACGGCCTCCCATTGCTGCTGTCTCCATCGCCACACTCTGCCATGTGCCACTTTCAGGTCTCCTCACACACTGCTGGTGTGTTCAATTTTTTGACATAGGGTGCTGGCAGATTACGGGCCTCACATAGCTGCTGCCAGGCCCCTAATCAGCCATGGGCCCCTATACCGCCTCCTCCTGCTGCTGCCAGGTCCAGAGTCTCTCATGCCATGTGCCACTTTCAGGTCTCCTCACACTGCTGGTGTGTTCAATTTTTTGACATAGGGTGCTGGCAGATTACGGGCCTCCCATAGCTGCTGCCAGGCCCCTAATCTGCCATGGGCCCCTGTACCGCCTCCTCATGCTGCTGCCAGGTCCACAGTCTCTCATGCCATGTGCCACTTTCCGGTCTCCTCACACTGCTGGTGTGTTGAATTTTTTGACATAGGGTGCTGGCAGATTACGGGCCTCCCATAGCTGCTGCCAGGCCCCTAATCTGCCATAGGCCCCTATACCGCCTCCTCATGCTGCTGCCAGGTCCACAGTCTCTCATGGGTCCCTGTACGGCCTCCCATTGCTGCTGTCTCCATCGCCACACTCTGCCATGTGCCACTTTCAGGTCTCCTCACACACTGCTGGTGTGTTCAATTTTTTGACATAGGGTGCTGGCAGATTACGGGCCTCCCATAGCTGCTGCCAGGCCCCTAATCTGCCATGGGCCCCTGTACCGCCTCCTCATGCTGCTGCCAGGTCCACAGTCTCTCATGCCATGTGCCACTTTCCGGTCTCCTCACACTGCTGGTGTGTTGAATTTTTTGACATAGGGTGCTGCAAGATAACGGGCCTCCTATAGCTGCTGCCAGGCCTCTTATCTGCCATGGGCCCCTATATACCGCCTCCTCATGCTCCTGCTAGGTCCAGAGTCTCTCATGGGTCCCTGTACGGCCTCCCATTGCTGCTGTCTCCATCGCCACACTCTGCCATGTGCCACTTTCAGGTCTCCTCACACACTGCTGGTGTGTTGAATTTTTTGACATAGGGTGCTGGCAGATTACGGGCCTCCTATAGCTGCTGCCAGGCCCCTAATCTGCCATAGGCCCCTATATACCGCCTCCTCATGCTGCTGCCAGGTCCACAGTCTCTCATGGGTCCCTGTACGGCCTCCCATTGCTGCTGTCTCCATCGCCACACTCTGCCATGTGCCACTTTCAGGTCTCCTCACACTGCTGGTGTGTTACATTTTTTGCCATAGGGTGCTGGCAGATTACGGGCCTCCCATAGCTGCTGCCAGGCCCCTAATCAGCCATGGGCCCCTATACCGCCTCCTCCTGCTGCTGCCAGGTCTAGAGTCTCTCATGCCATGTGCCACTTTCAGGTCTCCTCACACTGCTGGTGTGTTCAATTTTTTGACATAGGGTGCTGGCAGATTACGGGCCTCCCATAGCTGCTGCCAGGCCCCTAATCTGCCATGGCCCCTATACCGCCTCCTCATGCTGCTGCCAGGTCCACAGTCTCTCATGTGTCCCTGTACGGCCTCCCATTGCTGCTGTCTCCATCGCCACACTCTGCCATGTGCCACTTTCAGGTCTCCTCACACACTGCTGGTGTGTTCAATTTTTTGACATAGGGTGCTGGCAGATTACGGGCCTCCCATAGCTGCTGCCAGGCCCCTAATCTGCCATGGGCCCCTGTACCGCCTCCTCATGCTGCTGCCAGGTCCACAGTCTCTCATGCCATGTGCCACTTTCAGGTCTCCTCACACTGCTGGTGTGTTCAATTTTTTGACATAGGGTGCTGGCAGATTACGGGCCTCCCATAGCTGCTGCCAGGCCTCTAATCTGCCATAGGCCCCTATACCGCCTCCTCATGCTGCTGCCAGGTCCACAGTCTCTCATGGGTCCCTGTACGGCCTCCCATTGCTGCTGTCTCCATCGCCACACTCTGCCATGTGCCACTTTCAGGTCTCCTCACACACTGCTGGTGTGTTCAATTTTTTGACATAGGGTGCTGGCAGATTACGGGCCTCCCATAGCTGCTGCCAGGCCCCTAATCTGCCATGGGCCCCTATACCGCCTCCTCATGCTGCTGCCAGGTCCACAGTCTCTCATGCCATGTGCCACTTTCCGGTCTCCTCACACTGCTGGTGTGTTGAATTTTTTGACATAGGGTGCTGGCAGATTACGGGCCTCCCATAGCTGCTGCCAGGCCCCTAATCTGCCATAGGCCCCTATACCGCCTCCTCATGCTGCTGCCAGGTCCACAGTCTCTCATGGGTCCCTGTACGGCCTCCCATTGCTGCTGTCTCCATCGCCACACTCTGCCATGTGCCACTTTCAGGTCTCCTCACACACTGCTGGTGTGTTCAATTTTTTGACATAGGGTGCTGGCAGATTACGGGCCTCACATAGCTGCTGCCAGGCCCCTAATCAGCCATGGGCCCCTATACCGCCTCCTCCTGCTGCTGCCAGGTCCAGAGTCTCTCATGCCATGTGCCACTTTCAGGTCTCCTCACACTGCTGGTGTGTTCAATTTTTTGACATAGGGTGCTGGCAGATTACGGGCCTCCCATAGCTGCTGCCAGGCCCCTAATCTGCCATGGCCCCTATACCGCCTCCTCATGCTGCTGCCAGGTCCACAGTCTCTCATGGGTCCCTGTACGGCCTCCCATTGCTGCTGTCTCCATCGCCACACTCTGCCATGTGCCACTTTCAGGTCTCCTCACACACTGCTGGTGTGTTCAATTTTTTGACATAGGGTGCTGGCAGATTACGGGCCTCCCATAGCTGCTGCCAGGCCCCTAATCTGCCATGGGCCCCTGTACCGCCTCCTCATGCTGCTGCCAGGTCCACAGTCTCTCATGCCATGTGCCACTTTCAGGTCTCCTCACACTGCTGGTGTGTTCAATTTTTTGACATAGGGTGCTGGCAGATTACGGGCCTCCCATAGCTGCTGCCAGGCCCCTAATCTGCCATAGGCCCCTATACCGCCTCCTCATGCTGCTGCCAGGTCCACAGTCTCTCATGGGTCCCTGTACGGCCTCCCATTGCTGCTGTCTCCATCGCCACACTCTGCCATGTGCCACTTTCAGGTCTCCTCACACACTGCTGGTGTGTTCAATTTTTTGACATAGGGTGCTGGCAGATTACGGGCCTCCCATAGCTGCTGCCAGGCCCCTAATCTGCCATGGGCCCCTATACCGCCTCCTCATGCTGCTGCCAGGTCAACAGTCTCTCATGCCATGTGCCACTTTCCGGTCTCCTCACACTGCTGGTGTGTTGAATTTTTTGACATAGGGTGCTGGCAGATTACGGGCCTCCCATAGCTGCTGCCAGGCCCCTAATCTGCCATAGGCCCCTATACCGCCTCCTCATGCTGCTGCCAGGTCCACAGTCTCTCATGGGTCCCTGTACGGCCTCCCATTGCTGCTGTCTCCATCGCCACACTCTGCCATGTGCCACTTTCAGGTCTCCTCACACACTGCTGGTGTGTTCAATTTTTTGACATAGGGTGCTGGCAGATTACGGGCCTCACATAGCTGCTGCCAGGCCCCTAATCAGCCATGGGCCCCTATACCGCCTCCTCCTGTTGCTGCCAGGTCCAGAGTCTCTCATGCCATGTGCCACTTTCAGGTCTCCTCACACTGCTGGTGTGTTCAATTTTTTGACATAGGGTGCTGGCAGATTACGGGCCTCCCATAGCTGCTGCCAGGCCCCTAATCTGCCATGGGCCCCTGTACCGCCTCCTCATGCTGCTGCCAGGTCCACAGTCTCTCATGCCATGTGCCACTTTCCGGTCTCCTCACACTGCTGGTGTGTTGAATTTTTTGACATAGGGTGCTGGCAGATTACGGGCCTCCCATAGCTGCTGCCAGGCCCCTAATCTGCCATAGGCCCCTATACCGCCTCCTCATGCTGCTGCCAGGTCCACAGTCTCTCATGGGTCCCTGTACGGCCTCCCATTGCTGCTGTCTCCATCGCCACACTCTGCCATGTGCCACTTTCAGGTCTCCTCACACACTGCTGGTGTGTTCAATTTTTTGACATAGGGTGCTGGCAGATTACGGGCCTCCCATAGCTGCTGCCAGGCCCCTAATCTGCCATGGGCCCCTGTACCGCCTCCTCATGCTGCTGCCAGGTCCACAGTCTCTCATGCCATGTGCCACTTTCCGGTCTCCTCACACTGCTGGTGTGTTGAATTTTTTGACATAGGGTGCTGCAAGATAACGGGCCTCCTATAGCTACTGCCAGGCCTCTTATCTGCCATGGGCCCCTATATACCGCCTCCTCATGCTCCTGCTAGGTCCAGAGTCTCTCATGGGTCCCTGTACGGCCTCCCATTGCTGCTGTCTCCATCGCCACACTCTGCCATGTGCCACTTTCAGGTCTCCTCACACACTGCTGGTGTGTTCAATTTTTTGACATAGGGTGCTGGCAGATTACGGGCCTCCCATAGCTGCTGCCAGGCCCCTAATCTGCCATGGGCCCCTGTACCGCCTCCTCATGCTGCTGCCAGGTCCACAGTCTCTCATGCCATGTGCCACTTTCCGGTCTCCTCACACTGCTGGTGTGGTGAATTTTTTGACATAGGGTGCTGGCAGGTTACGGGCCTCCCATAGCTGCTGCCAGGCCCCTAATCTGCCATAGGCCCCTATACCGCCTCCTCATGCTGCTGCCAGGTCCACAGTCTCTCATGGGTCCCTGTACGGCCTCCCATTGCTGCTGTCTCCATCGCCACACTCTGCCATGTGCCACTTTCAGGTCTCCTCACACACTGCTGGTGTGTTCAATTTTTTGACATAGGGTGCTGGCAGATTACGGGCCTCACATAGCTGCTGCCAGGCCCCTAATCAGCCATGGGCCCCTATACCGCCTCCTCCTGCTGCTGCCAGGTCCAGAGTCTCTCATGCCATGTGCCACTTTCAGGTCTCCTCACACTGCTGGTGTGTTCAATTTTTTGACATAGGGTGCTGGCAGATTACGGGCCTCCCATAGCTGCTGCCAGGTCCCTAATCTGCCATGGGCCCCTGTACCGCCTCCTCATGCTGCTGCCAGGTCCACAGTCTCTCATGCCATGTGCCACTTTCCGGTCTCCTCACACTGCTGGTGTGTTGAATTTTTTGACATAGGGTGCTGCAAGATAACGGGCCTCCTATAGCTGCTGCCAGGCCTCTTATCTGCCATGGGCCCCTATATACCGCCTCCTCATGCTCCTGCTAGGTCCAGAGTCTCTCATGGGTCCCTGTACGGCCTCCCATTGCTGCTGTCTCCATCGCCACACTCTGCCATGTGCCACTTTCAGGTCTCCTCACACTGCTGTTGTGTTGAATTTTTTGACATAGGGTGCTGCAAGATAACGGGCCTCCTATAGCTGCTGCCAGGCCCCTTATCTGCCATGGGCCCCTATATACCGCCTCCTCATGCTGCTGCTAGGTCCAGAGTCTCTCATGGGTCCCTGTACGGCCTCCCATTGCTGCTGTCTCCATCGCCACACTCTGCCATGTGCCACTTTCAGGTCTCCTCACACTGCTGGTGTGTTGAATTTTTTGACATATGGTGCTGGCAGATTACGGGCCTCCTATAGCTGCTGCCAGGCCCCTAATCTGCCATAGGCCCCTATATACCACCTCCTCCTGCTGCTGCCAGGTCCAGAGTCTCTCATGGGTCCCTGTACGGCCTCCCATTGCTGCTGTCTCCATCGCCACACTCTGCCATGTGCCACTTTCAGGTCTCCTCACACTGCTGGTGTGTTGAATTTTTTGACATAGGGTGCTGCAAGATAACGGGCCTCCTATAGCTGCTGCCAGGCCTCTTATCTGCCATGGGCCCCTATATACCGCCTCCTCATGCTGCTGCTAGGTCCAGAGTCTCTCATGGGTCCCTATACGGCCTCCCATTGCTGCTGTCTCCATCGCCACACTCTGCCATGTGCCACTTTCAGGTCTCCTCACACTGCTGGTGTGTTGAATTTTTTGACATAGGGTGCTGGCAGATTACGGGCCTCCCATTGCTGCTGCCAGGCACGTAATCTGCCATGGGCCCCTGTACCGCCTCCTCATGCTGCTGCCAGGTCCACAGTCTCTCATGCCATGTGCCACTTTCCGGTCTCCTCACACTGCTGGTGTGTTGAATTTTTTGACATAGGGTGCTGGCAGATTACGGGCCTCCCATAGCTGCTGCCAGGCCCCTAATCTGCCATAGGCCCCTATACCGCCTCCTCATGCTGCTGCCAGGTCCACAGTCTCTCATGGGTCCCTGTACGGCCTCCCATTGCTGCTGTCTCCATCGCCACACTCTGCCATGTGCCACTTTCAGGTCTCCTCACACACTGCTGGTGTGTTCAATTTTTTGACATAGGGTGCTGGCAGATTACGGGCCTCCCATTGCTACTGCCAGGCCCCTAATCTGCCATGGGCCCCTGTACCGCCTCCTCATGCTGTGACGTTGCAACAAGGTGTAATTCAACCCTACATATGTTAGACCGCCTTTACGAACAGCTAAAGGCCATCACAGATTTCCTGATGTTAAAAGCGGATAAAGGTACTCCCTGTGTAACTTAGATGTCAGCCATTGTCATCTCATGCGTGACACCTGCGCTTGCTCAGGCCCTTTGAGGAGGCCACGCTATTCGTGAGTCGGCAGGACTATGGGATAAATGAGGTCAAATCGGCCATGGGCCCCCGTACCGCCTGGTCACGCTGCTGCTGAGCCCACAGTGTGACCTGGGTCCCTGTACGGCCTCCCATTGCTTCCACTCTGCCATGTGCCACTTTGAAATCTCCTCACACTCCTGCGGTTGTCCATTTTGTCATAGGTTGCTGGCAGATTACAGGCCTCCCATAGGTGCCGCCAGGCCCCATATCGGCCATGGGCCCCCGTACCTCCTGGTCACGCTGCTGCTGGTCCCACAGTGTGACCTGGGTCTCTGTACGGCCTCCCATTGCTTCCACTCTGCCATGTGCCACTTTGAAATCTCCTCACACTCCTGCGGTTGTCCATTTTGTCATAGGTTGCTGGCAGATTACAGGCCTTCTATTGATGCCGCCAGGCCCCATATCGGCCATGGGCCCCCGTACCTCCTGGTCACGCTGCTGCTGGTCCCACAGTGTGACCTGGGTCTCTGTACGGCCTCCCATTGCTTCCACTCTGCCATGTGCCACTTTGAAATCTCCTCACACTCCTGCGGTTTTCCATTTTGTCATAGGTTGCTGGCAGATTAGCGGCCTCCCATAGGTGCCGCCAGGCCCCATATCGGCCATGGGCCCCCGTACCTCCTGGTCACGCTGCTGCTGAGCCCACAGTGTGACCTGGGTCCCTGTACGGCCTCCCATTGCTTCCACTCTGCCATGTGCCACTTTGAAATCTCCTCACACTCCTGCGGTTGTCCATTTTGTCATAGGTTGCTGGCAGATTACAGGCCTTCTATTGATGCCGCCAGGCCCCATATCGGCCATGGGCCCCCGTACCTCCTGGTCACGCTGCTGCTGAGCCCACAGTGTGACCTGGGTCCCTGTACGGCCTCCCATTGCTGCTGCCAGGAGGCAGCAGGGTCGCAGCTTTGTCAGTGGAGGCAAACGGCCACGGAGTAGAGCAGCAGCTCCACTGCAGCCTACCACCACAGCCAGTAGTGGTGCCGGTGTGCACGGAGGAAGTAGCAGTCAGCCAGTGAGGAGTAGCGGGTGCAAAGTTTCCTACTCGGCGGTGTGGCAAGTGTTCGTCAAGCCGCCCGAGGAAGTAAACGTAGCCTAATGTCGACTATGTGGCCAGAAAGTCAAGCGTAGCCAGGGGGCCCATGTTGGGACTACAGCGTTGCGTCAGCATATGCAGCGTCGCCATTCGGTGGCCTGTGAAAAACGTGATAAAGATACGGCGGTTCTGCCTGCCTGCTGTCTCCATCGCCACACTCTGCCATGTGCCACTTTCATGTCTCCTCACACTGCTGTTGTGTTGAATTTTTTGACATAGGGTGCTGCAAGATAACGGGCCTCCTATAGCTGCTGCCAGGCCCCTTATCTGCCATGGGCCCCTATATACCGCCTCCTCATGCTGCTGCTAGGTCCAGAGTCTCTCATGGGTCCCTGTACGGCCTCCCATTGCTGCTGTCTCCATCGCCACACTCTGCCATGTGCCACTTTCAGGTCTCCTCACACTGCTGGTGTGTTGAATTTTTTGCCATGGGCCCCTATATACCGCCTCCTCATGCTGCTGCTAGGTCCAGAGTCTCTCATGGGTCCCTGTACGGCCTCCCATTGCTGCTGTCTCCATCGCCACACTCTGCCATGTGCCACTTTCAGGTCTCCTCACACTGCTGGTGTGTTGAATTTTTTGACATAGGGTGCTGGCAGATTACGGGCCTCCTATAGCTGCTGCCAGGCCCCTAATCTGCCATAGGCCCCTATATACCACCTCCTCCTGCTGCTGCCAGGTCCAGAGTCTCTCATGGGTCCCTGTACGGCCTCCCATTGCTGCTGTCTCCATCGCCACACTCTGCCATGTGCCACTTTCAGGTCTCCTCACACTGCTGGTGTGTTGAATTTTTTGACATAGGGTGCTGCAAGATAACGGGCCTCCTATAGCTGCTGCCAGGCCTCTTATCTGCCATGGGCCCCTATATACCGCCTCCTCATGCTGCTGCTAGGTCCAGAGTCTCTCATGGGTCCCTGTACGGCCTCCCATTGCTGCTGTCTCCATCGCCACACTCTGCCATGTGCCACTTTCAGGTCTCCTCACACTGCTGGTGTGTTGAATTTTTTGACATAGGGTGCTGGCAGATTACGGGCCTCCCATTGCTGCTGCCAGGCACGTAATCTGCCATGGGCCCCCGTACCGACTCCTCATGCTGTGACGTTGCAACAAGGTGTAATTCAACCCTACATATGTTAGACCGCCTTTACGAACAGCTAAAGGCCATCACAGATTTCCTGATGTTAAAAGCGGATAAAGGTACTCCCTGTGTAACTTAGATGTCAGCCATTGTCATCTCATGCGTGACACCTGCGCTTGCTCAGGCCCTTTGAGGAGGCCACGCTATTCGTGAGTCGGCAGGACTATGGGATGAATGAGGTCAAATCGGCCATGGGCCCCAGTACCGCCTGGTCACGCTGCTGCTGAGCCCACAGTGTGACCTGGGTCCCTGTACGGCCTCCCATTGCTTCCACTCTGCCATGTGCCACTTTGAAATCTCCTCACACTCCTGCGGTTGTCCATTTTGTCATAGGTTGCTGGCAGATTACAGGCCTCCCATAGGTGCCGCCAGGCCCCATATCGGCCATGGGCCCCCGTACCTCCTGGTCACGCTGCTGCTGGTCCCACAGTGTGACCTGGGTCTCTGTACGGCCTCCCATTGCTTCCACTCTGCCATGTGCCACTTTGAAATCTCCTCACACTCCTGCGGTTGTCCATTTTGTCATAGGTTGCTGGCAGATTACAGGCCTTCTATTGATGCCGCCAGGCCCCATATCGGCCATGGGCCCCCGTACCTCCTGGTCACGCTGCTGCTGGTCCCACAGTGTGACCTGGGTCTCTGTACGGCCTCCCATTGCTTCCACTCTGCCATGTGCCACTTTGAAATCTCCTCACACTCCTGCGGTTTTCCATTTTGTCATAGGTTGCTGGCAGATTAGCGGCCTCCCATAGGTGCCGCCAGGCCCCATATCGGCCATGGGCCCCCGTACCTCCTGGTCACGCTGCTGCTGAGCCCACAGTGTGACCTGGGT
This sequence comes from Staurois parvus, assembly GCF_062004578.1. Classification (NCBI taxonomy): domain Eukaryota; kingdom Metazoa; phylum Chordata; class Amphibia; order Anura; family Ranidae; genus Staurois; species Staurois parvus. Next base: position 1,902,834 of record NW_028318977.1, read on the forward strand.
CCCTGTACGGCCTCCCATTGCTTCCACTCTGCCATGTGCCACTTTGAAATCTCCTCACACTCCTGCGGTTGTCCATTTTGTCATAGGTTGCTGGCAGATTACAGGCCTTCTATTGATGCCGCCAGGCCCCATATCGGCCATGGGCCCCCGTACCTCCTGGTCACGCTGCTGCTGAGCCCACAGTGTGACCTGGGTCCCTGTACGGCCTCCCATTGCTGCTGCCAGGAGGCAGCAGGGTCGCAGCTTTGTCAGTGGAGGCAAACGGCCACGGAGTAGAGCAGCAGCTCCACTGCAGCCTACCACCACAGCCAGTAGTGGTGCCGGTGTGCACGGAGGAAGTAGCAGTCAGCCAGTGAGGAGTAGCGGGTGCAAAGTTTCCTACTCGGCGGTGTGGCAAGTTTTCGTCAAGCCGCCCGAGGAAGTAAACGTAGCCTAATGTCGACTATGTGGCCAGAAAGTCAAGCGTGGCCAGGGGGCCCATGTTGGGACTACAGCGTTGCGTCAGCATATGCAGCGTCGCCATTCGGTGGCCTGTGAAAAACGTGATAAAGATACGGCGGTTCTGCCTGCCCCAGCCCAGGGTTCCATTTTGTCATAGGGTGCTGGCAGATTAGCGGCCTTCCATAGGTGCCGCCAGTCCCCATATCGGCCATGGGCCCCCGTACCTCCTGGTCACGCTGCTGCTGAGCCCACAGTGTGACCTGGGTCCCTGTACGGCCTCCCATTGCTTCCACTCTGCCATGTGCCACTTTGAGGTCTCCTTACACTCCTGCGGTTTTCCATTTTGTTATAGGTTGCTGGCAGATTAGCGGCCTCCCATAGGTGCCGCCAGGCCCCATATCGGCCATGGGCCCCCGTACCGACTCCTCATGCTGTGACGTTGCAACAAGGTGTAATTCAACCCTACATATGTTAGACCGCCTTTACGAACAGCTAAAGGCCATCACAGATTTCCTGATGTTAAAAGCGGATAAAGGTACTCCCTGTGTAACTTAGATGTCAGCCATTGTCATCTCATGCGTGACACCTGCGCTTGCTCAGGCCCTTTGAGGAGGCCACGCTATTCGTGAGTCGGCAGGACTATGGGATGAATGAGGTCAAATCGGCCATGGGCCCCCGTACCGCCTGGTCACGCTGCTGCTGAGCCCACAGTGTGACCTGGGTCCCTGTACGGCCTCCCATTGCTTCCACTCTGCCATGTGCCACTTTGAAATCTCCTCACACTCCTGCGGTTGTCCATTTTGTCATAGGTTGCTGGCAGATTACAGGCCTCCCATAGGTGCCGCCAGGCCCCATATCGGCCATGGGCCCCCGTACCTCCTGGTCACGCTGCTGCTGGTCCCACAGTGTGACCTGGGTCTCTGTACGGCCTCCCATTGCTTCCACTCTGCCATGTGCCACTTTGAAATCTCCTCACACTCCTGCGGTTTTCCATTTTGTCATAGGTTGCTGGCAGATTAGCGGCCTCCCATAGGTGCCGCCAGGCCCCATATCGGCCATGGGCCCCCGTACCTCCTGGTCACGCTGCTGCTGAGCCCACAGTGTGACCTGGGTCCCTGTACGGCCTCCCATTGCTTCCACTCTGCCATGTGCCACTTTGAAATCTCCTCACACTCCTGCGGTTGTCCATTTTGTCATAGGTTGCTGGCAGATTACAGGCCTTCTATTGATGCCGCCAGGCCCCATATCGGCCATGGGCCCCCGTACCTCCTGGTCACGCTGCTGCTGAGCCCACAGTGTGACCTGGGTCCCTGTACGGCCTCCCATTGCTGCTGCCAGGAGGCAGCAGGGTCGCAGCTTTGTCAGTGGAGGCAAACGGCCACGGAGTAGAGCAGCAGCTCCACTGCAGCCTACCACCACAGCCAGTAGTGGTGCCGGTGTGCACGGAGGAAGTAGCAGTCAGCCAGTGAGGAGTAGCGGGTGCAAAGTTTCCTACTCGGCGGTGTGGCAAGTTTTCGTCAAGCCGCCCGAGGAAGTAAACGTAGCCTAATGTCGACTATGTGGCCAGAAAGTCAAGCGTGGCCAGGTGGCCCATGTTGGGACTACAGCGTTGCGTCAGCATATGCAGCGTCGCCATTCGGTGGCCTGTGAAAAACGTGATAAAGATACGGCGGTTCTGCCTGCCCCAGCCCAGGGTTCCATTTTGTCATAGGGTGCTGGCAGATTAGCGGCCTTCCATAGGTGCCGCCAGTCCCCATATCGGCCATGGGCCCCCGTACCTCCTGGTCACGCTGCTGCTGAGCCCACAGTGTGACCTGGGTCCCTGTACGGCCTCCCATTGCTTCCACTCTGCCATGTGCCACTTTGAGGTCTCCTTACACTCCTGCGGTTTTCCATTTTGTCATAGGTTGCTGGCAGATTAGCGGCCTCCCATAGGTGCCGCCAGGCCCCATATCGGCCATGGGCCCCCGTACCGCCTGGTCACGCTGCTGCTGGGCCCACAGTGTGACCTGGGTCCCTGTACGGCCTCCCATTGCTTCCACTCTGCCATGTGCCACTTTGAAATCTCCTCACACTCCTGCGGTTGTCCATTTTGTCATAGGTTGCTGGCAGATTACAGGCCCCCCATAGGTGCCGCCAGGCCCCATATCGGCCATGGGCCCCCGTACCTCCTGGTCACGCTGCTGCTGAGCCCACAGTGTGACCTGGGTCCCTGTATGGCCTCCCATTGCTTCCACTCTGCCATTTGCCACTTTGAGGTCTCCTTACACTCCTGCGGTTTTCCATTTTGTCATAGGTTGCTGGCAGATTAGCGGCCTCCCATAGGTGCCGCCAGGCCCCATATCGGCCATGGGCCCCCGTACCTCCTGGTCACGCTGCTGCTGAGCCCACAGTGTGACCTGGGTCCCTGTACGGCCTCCCATTGCTTCCACTCTGCCATGTGCCACTTTGAAATCTCCTCACACTCCTGCGGTTGTCCATTTTGTCATAGGTTGCTGGCAGATTACAGGCCTTCTATTGATGCCGCCAGGCCCCATATCGGCCATGGGCCCCCGTACCGCCTGGTCACGCTGCTGCTGGTCCCACAGTGTGACCTGGGTCCCTGTACCGCCTCCCATTGCTCCCACTCTGCCATGTGCCACTTTCAGGTCTCCTCACGCTCCTGCTGGTTTCCATTTTGTCATAGGTTGCTGTATGGCCTCCCATTGCTGCTGGCTCCACCGCCACACTGTGGCTCCAAACACTGGTTTTGGCCCCGTGACTGGCCAAAGGAGTGAAGTGTGCAGTGATTCTAAGATCGACGGCACTCATCTGCATGTCATACTGACTGACAGTATTATTTCTCTTCCCCAGCAGACTCCAAGGGCATTTAAATTAAAGGTACAGTGTTCTGCACTAATATTAAGTCTCTCTGAAGCCTAGAAACACCCTTTTTTAAGTTAAATTCACAGCGATTTTATTCGACTCGAATCGAATATTGTCCACGAATTCGCCGAATCAGTCGAATCGAATTTTTCATTTCTTCGCTCATCTCTAGTTATCACTGTCATGCAACCACACAAAAGTAGTGGAAGTATAACAAAGAATTCATTGGTCTCCAAGGCAGATGTGCCCTAAGAACTCCTCTTCTCTAACAAATTCATTGTGACCTCAAACACAGATAGAAAAAAGAACCTTGTAAAATGGATCCCATGGTGCCACCACCGTTAATATTACAACATGGGTTGCTTATGTACACCAAATTCTAGAGAACCACCAGAGCCTTGTAGCATGTGCAATGAAGTGATATTGGAACAGACTATCGGCAATGCCTGCTTCATGGTCATTCATATGAAGGTTCTACCATCTTACAAGCACAAACCTTCAGACTCCCATCCAATGTTCATGGGAGGCCACGTAGTTCTTAGTAGATTTCAGGGTAGAGAGTTCAAGTTGCACAAATAATTATTTATCTTTCTGAAAAATTGCATATTACAGCACAGTGTATAGGGGGATCAGAAGTCAAGTTGTGGGAAGCTACTTTTCCCAGACTAGATTTTTGTTTACTATTTAAGTTGCACCCTGAACTTGCTGGGGTTCTTAGTTCCTTAGCAAGAGAGAAACATTTTCGACAACTGTTCCGTGCCAGGACCGTGAAAGAACATGCAGCATGACCATATAGTCCAGCCAAGTAAAAGCTCACCAGACCAGAATGATCCCTTTCATTTTTTTTAACCTTTCACTCACCTGCAAAATATTATCACACTGATGCAGCAAATATTCACATAATTTGTTGCGACACCAGCAGGGGCGGACTGACCATTCGAGAACTCGGGCATTGCCCGAGGGCCCGGGGTCAGTAGGGGGCCCCATTAGATGCCTCTGGTACCTTTCATAGGCTTTTTTTGGGTGTGGTTTGAGTGTTGGTGAGGACACAGGGGCCCCAGGATCCATAGATGGATTAAATCTCAACCGGTTTCGCAGGGTCCGGCCAAGATTCAATCCAACTATGGGCAGACTGGTTGTACTGATTGTATTCTGCAATCAAAGTGATGGGAGGAGAGGGGGCACAGGAGCGCTCAGCCCACTCCTCTAGCTGGCGGCAATAAAAAAAAATGAACAGATTCCTACACCTCTACACCTCCTCCCTTGGCAAACTCATACACTCCCATGGCTTCAACTACCACCTCTACGCTGATGACACTCAAATTTACCTCTCCACCCCCCACCTCATCCCCACTTTCTCCGCCCGCATCACTCACCTCCTAAACGACATCTCTGACTGGATGTCGCTCCATTTCCTCAAGCTTAACCTCTCCAAAACCGAGCTTCTCGTCTTCCCCCCTTCCCGCGCCCCCCCCCCATCCTACCCATCACTACTAACATCACCACCGTCAATCCCGCCCCGCAAGCCAAAGTCCTTGGAGTCATTCTGGACTCTAACCTCTCCTTCCAACCTCATGTCAAATCACTTACAAACACATGCAGGCTCCACCTCCGCAATATGGCCAAAATACGCACCTCCCTTAAACCCAGACACCACTAAACTACTCGTTCACTCCCTGATTATCTCATGCCTTGACTACTGCAACTCCCTCCTCACCGGCCTACCCCAGTGCAGGCTCTCCCAGCTTCAGACCATCATGAACTCAGCGGCTAGACTCATCCACCTCACCAACCGCTCCACCTCTGCCACCCCCCTCTGCGTATCCCTCCACTGGCTCCCTATCGCCCAACGCATCAAATTCAAACTACTCACTCTGACCTACAAAGCCGTTCACAACACCGCCCCTAACTACCTAACCAGCCTGATTCCCAAGTACCACCCTACCCGTACCCTTCGCTCTTCACAGGACCTCCTTCTATCTTGCTCCCTGGTCTCCTCCTCGCACGCACGTCTGCAAGCCTTCTCCAGGTCCTCCCCCATCCTCTGGAACTCACTACCCCAATCCATCAGACTGTCACCTTCCCTCCTCACATTCAGGTGCTCCCTGAAAACCCACCTCCTTAGGGAAGCCTACCCCACCCTCACCTAACTGGTGCTCTTCTTCATTCCTCCTACCACTCCATCCCCCACAGCCACTTCCTCCTGTACCACTACCCCCTCCCTCCTAGATTGTAAGCTCGAAAGAGTAGGGCCCTTTAACCCCTCGTGTGCTGTTTGTTGTTTCTGTACTGTTTCATGTATTGTCCCACCCTCTATTGTACAGCGCTGAGCAAACCCTTTGGCGCTATATAAACTCGATGTAACGTAATGTAATGTAACAGATTCCTCCATCCACATAATAGGTCAGATGCGAGGAGGAATCCCCTTCCCCATTATGACATTGTCTTATAACCAGGGGCAGACTGACAACTCATGGGGCTCCTGGGCAATAGGGGATCATGGGGCCCCTGTGTCATTGCCCAAACTCAAAAAAGCCTATGAAAAAGGTACCAGGAGCATCTCATGGGGCCAGGGGCGGACTTACCATTTGGAAACTCGGGCACTGCCTGAGGGCCCGGGGTCAGTAGGGGGCCCCATGAGATGCCCATGGTACCTTTTTCATAGGCTTTTTTGAGTTTGGGCAAGGACACAGGGGCCCCATGATACCCTATTGCCCGGGGGCCCCATGAGTTGTCAGTCCGCCCCTGCCATGATCCCCTATTGCCCGGGGGCCCCATGAGTTGTCAGTCTGCCACTGCCATGATCCCCTATTGCCCGGGGGCCCCATGAGTTGTCAGTCCACCCCTGGACACCAGTTTATCAGAGCGCTGACTGTCACAGAAAGGGAGAAGAAAGGTTAGAGACTAGGGAGCCATGATCATGCACACAACACGAGGCCCCGGCTGCGGTTTTCCCTCCCCCCACTGGGGGCCTTTGAATTTTTGCTGGGGCTGCTGGGTGGTGTGGGCAGACCTGCCTTCCTGTTCCTGGGTGTGCCGGGTGATAGATGACAACACAGCTAGCACCCACCCACCACCACATCTCCAGGTTGCCACCAGGATCCTCCACCTAAATATACCAGCAGTGCATAACAATAACAGAAAAAATGGTACATATAAAATAGCACTTACTGTATGTAGGAAAGGCAAACATCAAGAAAAGACATAGGAAAAACACCTAGAACTGATGCCATGTAATAAATTTACAAATCCTTCTCACAACCCCCAGAACGAAGACCAGGCAAAAATGGTTTGAAATTATAGGCGCTATTATTATAGGGTTATTATAGGGTTTTTATTTTTTTGCTAAATTAACAAAAAATGACCAAAAATTTTGAAAAAAAACACGTTTTTCTTTGTTTCTGTTATAAAAGTTTGCAAAGAAATAATTGTTCTTCATCAATTTAGGCCAAGATGTATTCTGCTACATGTCTTTGGTGAAAATAACCCAAATTAGGATGTATTATTTAGTTTGTAGGAAAGTTATAGAGTTCACAAACTATGGGATATATCTGAATATTGATCAATCCTGAAGTACTGACAGCCAATCTAATTTCTTGAGGTCCAAGAATGTCAGAACAGTAAAGATATCCCCCAAATGTCAGGACAGGACAGATATCCCCCAAATGTCAGAACAGTACAGATATCCCCCAAATGTCAGAACAGTACAGATATCCCCCAAATGTCAGAACAGTACAGATATCCCCCAAATGTCAGGACAGTACAGATATCCCCCAAATGTCAGGACAGTACAGATATCCTCCAAATGTCAGAACAGTACAGATATCCCCCAAATGTCAGGACAGTACAGATATCCCCCAA